>NW_004524721.1:961451-971222 GCF_000260255.1 Octodon degus
TATAACCATTGGAGAAAAGTTTTCTCTTCTCTGGAAAGAGATTAAAGTATTGATATGTAAGTTCTTGAGAATAAAGATAATCTCTTTAGTCACCAAGCATTTTAGTAATTGCTGTCTTGCTAAACCATTGGTATGTAGTCATCTGTCTTCAGAGTCACAAGTTTATAACCACAGTGTCTGCCCAAGCTACAGTGTCATTTGAGATGTGGAAGGATCTGCTTCCATTTTTAGAAGTTTAAGAAAAGATCCAGTTTCATGAGTGTGCTGGAGTGAGGAAATACTTGTTGGCTACAGATGGTGACTACAGTAACCAGCCATGTATCCATGTAGTACTCTCCATATAACAGATCACATTTCCAACCTCTTTCTTCAGAGTCTCCAAGAAAGTTTCCTGACAAGATAAGAGTCATAGCTACAGACTATGTATAATTGTAGAAATGTAAAAATCAACACATTCCATCATAAATCCAGAAAAAATTAAGTACATAGAAGCAGGATTAACAAAATATTGAAAAGCTATCTCACTGGAAATTTCCAATCTTTGCTGAAAAATATCAAGGGTATATACTTTGGAATGTTTTCTGCTTCTATAAGTGTATTCCACAAGCCAATTAATTTGTATAGCAGATAAATATATTTCTCACATATATTGGGAAGTCCAATATACAATGGGAAATACAATGGGCTCTAACATAGGTGGAAAGTCCAGTATCAAGGCATAGGCATCTGGTTAAAGTTTTTACATAGAAACAGCCCATGATGGAAGGAGAAAGTCAGAACAGCAAAAGACCAAGGGCAGGATGAGATCACTTTTAAAACAACCCACTGGCTTTGACAAGACAAAAGTTTACTCATGAGGGCACACAACAGCTACATCCATTTAGTTCCTATCCCTAGCACACGTTTAAGCTATAATAGGGACCCCTCAAATCCAGACCAATAGTTATAATCAAGACAGATATATTGCTTATAAACTAAGTTCTGCTATGTGCTTAATTTCCTCAAATTTATTTTTTAGTTCAGTACCACCTTGGTCCACAGTCCAGCTGGTATCAAGTAAAAGATGACAAGTTTGATCTTTGTGTGGAAATGCAAAGAAGGATAAAGACCAAAACACCATTGAAGCTGAAGATATCATAGACCTTGTAGTACATGCTTCTGAGATACAATATAAGACACCTTGGTCAGGGTAAATCCATATAACTGAACAAAACAGACCATAAAATTTCCCATATTTTGTTGAGCTATAAAAGTGTGTGGTGCTACAAAGTGTGTTTGCTATCCCAGGTTGGTTGTGGATTTAGTTCCATAGTTGGTTTTCTTTTAGTGTGTTTAATACAGGGTCTACATGGTCTCCCTACACAGATAGGACTCATAGTGTTCCTCCTGTCATCAGCCTCCCAAGCACTGGAACTACAGGCATGCTCCACCATGCCCAGTCTCAATAGCTGTCTCAGTGTGCCCTGGGGGGCAGGGCTGGCATAGCAAGTCAGGGATGGAATCACAGTTCCTGTGCTCTACCTAAGCAGGCACTTTAATCCTCTGAGCTATCTGGCCAGCTTTCCATGATTGCTTTGACCTATGATGTTAACAAACATTATACCAATAAAGGAAAATTCCTTTGAATTATGTTCACCTACTTCTGCACCACTATAATAGTAAAGAGTACATGTCCCAAGCCAGCATGAGTGAGGAGAAAATATATGGCTTAAATACTCCTGTTATCCTGTCCTAGAGTTAGGACCTTACAACACATGTGAATGATTCTGTCTAAGGAAATAACTCATGTGAGTCCTTTCTACATTGCAAACCAGGAAAGTGATGAGCTTAAATAGAAGCTATGATATTCAGACACAAGTTGTGAACTACTATGCTCATGTAGCACTATTTTGCAATAGACAATTGATCTACCTACAATTTATCCATGTCAAAATTTCACTTCTAATAAATTCTCATTACTTTATAAATATAGTGAAAGATTCTTATCTTTCAAATTTTAGTTGTACAAAATTTTCACATTTGTCATGGGAAATTTCCTGTACATATAATTCCTCTACATATAATTCCATTGCATTTTTCTCTTCCCCTCCCTTCCTTTAAACCACTCTTAACCTCATTACTTACAAAAACTTTGTTTTTTGCTCCATATTTTGTTTGCAGGTTCTTTTTTCCTTACAACCCCTTAACGTTAGTTATTGGTTGACTTCTTGGTAACAAATTCTTTCTGGAGTAATATGAAATATCAGCATTGGTTTAATTTGAATCTCTTGGGGGGTTTAAGTGTCTGTTTGATAAGTTCAAGTCTGCAGGTTTGATCCCCAGTACCACATGCCATACTGACCCTGTACTGTGCTGGCCATTGAAACTGGACTTGATGGCACATGCCTGTAATCCCAGTGCTGAAGAGGCTGAGACAGGAGGATCACTGTGAGTCTGAACTGTATAACATGACCCTGTATCAAATAAATAAATAAACACATTTTTATAAAAGGGAAATTTAAAATTTAATTTTCATCTTTCAACAGATCTGTGATGTTGAACATTTTATATATATTCATGTACTGTTTACACTTCTTCATCTGAGAATTGTCTGTTGATTTCAGACGCCCTGTTTTGATTTGAATCTTTAATTTTTTTATGTATTTAGTACAGGGTCTACAGGGTTGCTCTACACAGATTGGACTTGTAATGATCCTGCTGTTTTCAGCCTTCCCAGGTATGGGATTACAGGTGTGTGCCACCACACAGGCTCAGTTACAGTCTCAGCATGCCCTAGGAGCAGGGTCAGCATGGAAGGCTGGGGTCGCACCCAGGTCCCTGTGCACCCAGGTGCTTAAATCTGCTGAGCTATCTGGCCAAGCCTTGCTTGAATATTTAAATTTGAAAAGTCTGAGTTTTTAAAAGTTCTTTATGTATTCCATATACTAGTTCTTTCTCTGAAAAAGAGCAGGCAAACATTCTAGATATTATTACTTTGTTTGAAGAACAGGCAAATTATTTTTTCCAGTCTGTGTTGTGCTCTTATCTGTTTGTGTTCTTTTGTGATGTGCAAAATTTTTAATAAGATGCCAACTGATTCTTCATAATATTTCCTTCCAGCACCATGCTGTTTTTATAACAGTGGCCATATAGTACACTTTCAAATCAGGGATTTTGAACCTCACATCACTTCCTCTGTTGACCAGAATTGCCTGCTATTTTATGTATCTTCTTGTTCCAAATTAGTTTTAGGATCACTTTCTGAAATTCTGTGAGACATGTGATGGGAACTTTGTTTGAGCTGAATTAAATCTCTATAACAATTTTGGAATTATAGCTGTTTCCACTATACTGATTCCTCCTCTCCAAGAATATGGAAGTTTATCCATTTTATGAAATCTTCTTCAATATCATTTGTCAGAGTACTGTTATTTTTCAATGTAGCGATTTTTGCATTCTTTATGAGAATGATTCCTCGGTATTTGACTTGATTTGGATGCTACTGTAAAAGGTATTGTTTGCCTAAATTTTCTCTCAATGAGTTTGTTATTCATGTAAGGGAAGACCATGAATTTTTTTCAGTGTTGATTCTGTGTCTGTGCTACTGAATGTGGTTAGTAAAGCTGAAGTCTTTTAGTGGAACTTTTAGTTCCTTCTATGTAAAATATCATGCCTCATGCAAATAATGATAATTTAACTTATTTCTTTCTTGTCCTTATTGCTTTCATTTATTTCTCTTGTCTAACTTCTCTGATTAATATTCCTAGAACTTCATTTAGTAGGAGTGGTATCATTGTCCATCCTTGCCTTGTTCCTGAATTTAGAGTGGAAGACTACTATTCAGTGCCATTTACTATAATGTGACTTGGTTTGTCATAGATGGCTTTAATGAGGTTGAGATAAGGCCAATGTATTCCAATTTTCTGTAGAGATTTTTATTATGAATGGGTGTTGAACTTTGGTAGATGCTTTGTTGGAGTCTATTAAGATGATCATGTGTTTTTGTGCTTGATTGTGTTAACATGATGTAATCATTTATTGATTTGTTTATGATGAACTACTGCATTCCTGGTATGAATCATACTTGGTCACAGTGTAAAATCTTGATGAATTGCTGCATTCTGTTTTCCAGTAACTTATTGAGAATTTTTGTGTCAATCATTATTAAAGAGACTAGCCTATAGTTCTCCTTGATTATATTCTCTGGTTTTAGTATCAAGGTAAAGTTTCTTTTAATTAATAATATAGTAATATTGTATGGCTTTAGAGTTTCTGTAACTTTCTTGTGGAAATCAGGAGTGAATCCATCAAGGCTAGGATTTTATTGATATTTTAAATTTTATATTTCTATTATATTGACTGATATCAGGTCATTTAGAATTTAAATACCTTTTTGATTCACTTTTGATGGTTGATATACAGTAAGGCATCTGTCTATTTGTTCATTGTTTTCCATCTTATGAGAATGCACGTTCTCTACATATGCAGCTAGTGATGATCTGGTGTTCCATAGGATCTTGTGTGATTGTAACCTTTTCATTCCTACAGATGGATTTGAGAATTTCCATTTTTTTAAAAAAAATAGAGTTAAGATTTTATTTATTTTGGTGTCAGGAATTAAACTTGGGGCCTCCTGCTTGGTAGATAGGCACCTATGCCACTGAACTATCTCCCTGACTTCCATTCCTTTTTTTGACAAGTGTGGCTATGCATGTCTCAATTATATTTACTCTTTCAAAGAACCATCTGTTTGATGCATTTATTTCTTTGCACTGTTTTCTTAGACACAATTGCATTAATTTTACTCTGTTTATAATTTCGTCCATCAGAGAGCTCTGGGATTGATTTGTTCTTCTTTTTCTAGATCTTCATGTTCCATATCAAGTTGTTTATTTGTTCCTGAGATGGTAGTCACTGCTATAAATTATCCTTACATGGCTTTTTTCACTGTGCCCCATAAATACTGGTATATTATTTTGGCCTTATTACTTAACTGTATAAAGTGTCAAATTTCTTCTTTAGTTTTCTCTGTGACCTATTGGTTGTTCAGGAGGTGGTTGTTTATTTTCCTGTGCTTATAAAGTTTTATGGCTTTTTTACTATTGATAGTCAATTTCATTGCACTATGATATGATAATGTACATGACATAATTTTCAATCACTTTTGCATTGATTTTATTATGTTCTATGAACTAGTATGTGGCCTATTTTGGAGAACAACCTGTCTACAGCTGTCAAGAATGTGTATTCTGATGTTATGGGGTGGAATAGTCTGTAGACTTTACTAAGTTAATTTGTTCAAAAATTGTCTTTAATTCTAGTATTTCAATTTTGATTTTATTGTGTAGTTAGTATTTCTATTTTGTTAGTGAAATATTAAGTTCACTCATTACAATTGTATTAGTGATTATTTGTTTTTTTCATGTGCATTAATATTTATTTTATATAGTTTTGTGCATTGGTATTTGGTGCATATGTATGTACGACTATCTCTTTGTCTTGTGTTGTTCTTTTAATATATATGTAGTGACATTCTTTTACTCTTTGAATAGTATTGACTTGAAATTTACATTGTTTGAGAATATATTAGCTACCCCTACTTTTCTTTTGTGTTTCCATAGCATCGAGTATTGTTTTCTATAATTTGGCTTTCCATAATTAAATTTATTTTGAATTAAATATGTTTTTATGTATAGTGTATTGTTAAATCTTGCTTCTTAATCTAATATTCCAGTCTAAATCTTTGATTGATTAGTTGAATCCATTAAAATTGATGATTATATCAGATATAAATTGACTTATCCGTGTCATGTATTTCTGTTGTTGGCTACTTTTATTTTCTTTTTGTATAATTTCTTGCTTTACGACATTGATTATTCCTGTTGGGGTTCACAGAAGTGTAATCCGTATTGGCTCTTTCTAAATGTACTTCAGAACATTATGGAGTGCTACTTTTGCGGCCATGAACTTCCTTAGGTATTCATTGTTGAAGAAGTATCTTTTTTCTCCATCAGTTTTGAACGTTTTGTTGATTTCACTGATCTGCATTGGAACTTATTTTCATTTAGAGCTCGAAATACTTCACTCCAAGTTCTTCTTGATCTGAAGGTCTGGGTTGAGAAGGTTGCTTTGATTTTGATGTTCTTTCCCTTATGTATAATTTATTTCTTTTTCTCTAACGACTTTTAATATTTTCTCCTTTTGCTGAATTTCTCAGATCTTGATTATAAAAGACTGAATGTGGATTTATTTTAGCCATGGATAAATGTAATTCTGTATGTCTCATTTAGTTATATGTTAAGTAGATTTTCCTTGCTTGGACCTTTTCTCCATGGCTTTAGTGAACAGGTTTATTTATTTTATTTTATTTTATTTATTTTTATTTTAGGGAAGAATTTACAGGGTGTTTAGTGTCTCACTACTAGATCAGACTTGTAGTGATCCGCTTGTTTACAGTCTCTGAAGAGTTGGGATTACAGGGCATGAGCCACCACACCTTGTGTCAATTGCCATCTCAGCGCCACCCAGGGGCAGGGCTGGCATCACAGGTCTGGGGATCGAATTCCCAGCCCCTGTGCCTGCTGGGAGAAGCTTTAATCCACTAGCTATTTAGCCAGTCCAGTGAACAGGTCTTTTATTTTATTATCTGCTTCCTAATTTTATTCATGGGTTCCAATCTATCTCATATTATTCCTCTTTATATCATCTAACAGTTGCTGGATTGATTTCTCATAGCCCCTTATATTTTTAAGAAATCTTCCTTTGTATGATTGCAAACCATAAATCTATTTCATAAATCTGATATTCTATCTTTATAATAGAATATTGTGCTACATATATTTTCCATGAATTGTTCATCGCCTGGATATTTGTTTGAATGTTTTTTTATGGATTCAGTTTCTTTCCTATGATGAGTATTAATGTTTCATCCATTTTCTTAAACTCTACTACTTTTTAAAAATCTGTATCTATATCTGCTTTATAATCATTAAGCATATCTTTCATTATGATCACAATCTCTGTACTTAACTGTAAAATCTTTTATGTTTTGATGTTTGTTCCAGAACCTCATTCATGTTTGTCACTTCCACTGTTATCACTTCAGAGAACCCAGGTAGATGAATTTCAGATTGTTTCACTTCTTTTTTCTCTAGATTTGCCTTTGATGAAATGGAAGTCTTGTGAAATCTTAAGTGCCTTTTAAAAAATTGTTAAGTTTAATACTTGAGTTGAGCTTGTCAAATAGCTCATTGGATTAAAACACTTGGAATCAGGCACAGGGGCCCTGGGTTTGATCCCTGGGACTGCTTTGCCGGCCCCAACCCCAGGCTACACTGAGACAGCAATTGAGACTGGGTGTGGTGACCTGCACCTGTAATCCTAGCACATGGAGTCTGTAAACAGGTGAATCACTACGAGTCCAATCTAGTAGTAAGACCCTGAACACCCTGTAGACATTTCCCTAAAGTTAAAAAACAAACAAACAAACAAACAAACAAACAAAAAATAACTTGAATTAGTTCTTATTCCTAGTAATTGGGACAATTAAGAAATAACTGCTTCCCTGGTATGTATTCTTGGTAGTGATACTGTTGAAAATTCACCCCTCTTCAATATATAGGGGTGAGAAGTTGATGTCAACTTGGACAGGTGCCTGGTTCTTTGGAACAGTCGCATACTATTGTTCATAACCTTTAGACAACCTTTGCCTTAGTATCACAGGAAGAACAACTGGTTAGAATAATTATGTTATTTTGGCTAAAGTGGTATAATCAGCAATGACAACAGCATCACAAACAGTACAGAAAATAATAAACTGTTCTAACTATCAATTTGTGCTTTTAACCCTATGAACTAGATTTGGGGTTACATACAAATGTGTAATGAATTGGAAAATTGTATGCAGTAAATAAAGCCTCAGTATGCTGATTTTACTCACAGAGAAGAAAATTTGAAAGTAGATCTTCCCCAGGCTTCTCCCCCGGTGCATGCTGAGATGGTGATTAGGACTGGGAGTGATTGGCGGAGCATGGAATCCAAGCACTTGGGACGCTGTCCACAGGAGACTCACTATGAGTCCGACCTAGTAGTGAGACCCTGAAAACGCTTAGATCCTTCCCTAAAAATACAGAAAAAAGAAAGAAAGTAGATCATGAGGAACGAGAAATAGACGAAGAGGTAGAAATTAGACGAAATGCTGGAGGACAAATGAATATCACTCAAAATAGGAAAACTGGTGAATAAAACAGGAGAAAAGAAAGCAGGAAGAAAAAAGAAATGGAAACAGAACAAAAGAATAACGACAAAAAGTATCGTAACCATGTTCATAATCATATAAAACAAGAAAATCCAATCAAGAAAAGAACAAAACAATACAAAGCCAAAAGCAAAAAAACTAAATAATGAGAAAGGAGAGAGAGAGAGAGAGAGAGAGAGAGAGAGAGAGAATAGTCCACTTCCAGGTATGTCTCTGCTGTCATTCTTAGAAACCACGCTCGGACAGAGGCTAGTCCCAAGTGATTCATCCCAGAAATCCAGTTGCAGCTTATTTCAGGGTAGTGAATAAACTCAGTGAAACTACACCTACTGTTCCATTTAAATATAGGCTTTTTTTCTGGCTGTGTAGTTAGAACAGATTCTGTTTAGCATGCCACAATGCATTTGTCTCCTGCTGTCTTGACGTAGGCTCCCTGCCAACACAAAAACTCTCTCGCTGAACCTCATGACAACTTGAACTTGGAACTCTGACCTACACACTGGGACCACTAGGGTGGCTCCCAGCCAATTGCCATCTTCTGGAGAAAGCCTAAGCCCAAATAATACAACCCCCACTGCAGTCTGCTGCATTTACTGCTGTGTTCCATTGTCCTTTTCTCCATTGAGACCTATGGAATCACTAGTAGTCAACACGCTTCTTCAGGTTCAGGCTAACATTCCCAGGCAGTGAGTTTAGGTTCAGAGATACAGTGTTGCCTATGGCTGCCTCCTTCTATACTGATATATCTCTTTGCTCTACCCATGGGATTCAGTTCTCTCTTAAGATTCTTCCTGTGTCCTAGGGACCAACTTCTTTCCTTCTCCTTTCTACTTTGTATATTACAAGATTTGGAACCATCATTACACTACCATCTTCCTAGAAGTTCCAGAAGTATCATTTTTTACTCATGTATGCATACAGCATTTCAATGAGTCTGTGGATCTGCATGTCCCAGATATAAGCATGAAAAATAGGTCAAAAAATTTTTAAAAAGAAAACTTTAAGCACTAACTGCTCCTTTCAATTCAACTGCAGAAATCAGCACTATTTTCCAAGATATCTTGTGCATACACATAACTATTTCATCCCTTTCTTCTTTCTATTTTTTCCTTCTCCTCATCCAAGTTCTTCTTTTGAACTGTTGGACACTTATTAAGTGTTAAATGTCATTTATGTTCCTTGCTCTAATCTCTAATTTTATATCTTTTCACATTACTTTACTTCATGATATTTTGCCTGTGTGTCAAGAACCCATGAAAGTTCACCTGTGTCAAATAGAATGCCTGAGGGACAGACAGATAGCTCAGGAGACTAAAGTTCCTGCTTAGGCAGATGCAGCAGCATGGGTTTTGTCCCCAGCGTGCCATGCTGGCCCCTTCCCGAAGCAAACTGAAAGGGTGATTGAGACGGAGGGTGGTGGCGCACACTTGCAGTCCCAGTGCTTGGGAAGGTGAAAAGAGGAGAATCACTACAAGTCTGATCTGTGTGATGAGACCCTGTAGACCCTGTAATAAATACAACGAAGAAGAGAAAGA
>NW_004524721.1:971871-972804 GCF_000260255.1 Octodon degus
GGGCTACTGGACTCTTTTAGAATATTTTGTTGAGTTTACACACCTATAATATTCAAATAACGGAACTTAACAAAAAAAAAGATACACAGATGAATGTCCATTTTGTATCTGTGTATTCAAAATGGTTAGGATAGATGTATAGTTACAGTATCTTAATGAATAGAATGATTTGTTGTAATGGTGTTTGTAAATAGGATATCAAGTCCACATCTTGTACAGCAATTAACCACTAAGAAGAATGTATGCAGTTTGTTAAATATTGAAACTGTCCTACCGATTTGATTTGAAATTGTCTCATTGCTATTTGTTTATCAATAAAATTATAGCAAAAAAAGAAGAGGAGGAGGAGAAGAAGAAGGAGAAGTAGAAGTAGAAGAAGGAGAAGAACTGAATTACTATAGCCTTTTCCTACATTTTTATTGAGTTTATATCACTTTACTTAGAATGCATCTTGTCCTTCCAACTTTTATTGATTCTAAAATAAACACTATAATATTCTCATATCCACATAAGGCATAGAAAGCAGTAGGCATGAAATGTACCAGTAGACTGTTGGCTTGCTGAAACTTGTTGGAACATGATTTCTAGGCATAGTGATTAAATACTGTTTTCATGTGATTCAATCAATTTAAGTAGTCTTTTTGTATAACATTCAGTTGGGACCACACATTAATGAGAAAGCAATATTCTCTATGCTTGACTCTTTGGTTTAAAAGCAATTTATCCCCTTCCATACATTAACTCAGAACATATTTGTGTACCATAGGATTTATGATTATGATTATTCACCCATTATAGATGAGTAATAAGGAAGAAACAGGATAGCCAGTTTCCCCAAACCATTCAAGTACAAGGGGCCCAAGTGTGGTAATAGCAGCATTTTCAAGTGAAAAACTTATTTTATTTATTTATTTATTTATTTATTTATTTATT
>NW_004524721.1:972904-981017 GCF_000260255.1 Octodon degus
TTTATTTATTTATTTATTTATTTATTTATTTATTGAACCAGGGTTTGAACTCAGGCCCTTGTGTTTGCCAGGCAAGTGCTTATTCTACTGTGCCACCTCCCTGGCCACTGAAGAATTTCTTCATATGGATTTATCCTGTTTTTTTTCCACACTTGTGTGGATGTTTCTTCAGTTGTGTAAAATTTCTACTTGGGGATTTTTCTTGATGATGAAGTCTCTCATTACTATGTGATGCCAACATGTATGTGCCTGCTATAAACTTTAATTCATGATTGTCTGAATCTCCAGCCCCATGATCTCACTGGAAAGATCTAACAGTCTTTTTAAATGGGCAGATATTTGTTGCAACTGTGAACTGTAAAAGGGAGCACAAGTATGTTTTCTTTTTTTACTATTATACAATAATATAAGAAAAAAGGACATTTGTCATAGTTTGGAGTTCTTGCAATGGAAAAAAATATAACAAAGGACATATTTTTTAATTCAGTGCATTTTTTAATTCATTATAATGACAAAAAAGATAAAATATCAATAAAAGTTTCAAAACAGGTTAGAAGGACACATAATAATTAATATGTTACATATTGTTGTCCTTAGAGTAGTTATTCAGAGGACACAAGATATAGACACAGTATCTTGTCTAAGCAATATTAATACAAACATTTCTTCTCAGTAAATTAAGAGAAAGTAGCTATATATCTATCCTAACTATTTTTATATACATATACATTTTTATTTCACAAAAGTTATTTTATTTATATACCCCTTTTCTGTTTTGTTTTGTCAGAGATGGGTGTCCTAATGCAGTTAGAGGAATTACATTTGGAGAACTCTTTAAAGGACCTTTACATTCTTGGTTTCAAACCAAAGATTTTAAGTACTTGAATTCAGCAAAATAACCCAATATAGTAGTGCATAATAGTAGTGAGTTATCAGCACAACTGGCAATTATCCGAAGTTGTTGATTAGACTTTTATAGCAAATCACATTAAAATAGCTTTACTTTTTATAACTCATGTTTACACTTTTCTCCTGGATGGTTAAGACTAAGTTAAAGCAAGGCCTATATAACTAAAAGTGTAACTTTTGCTATGTGACGAGGTCAGTCAAATCCCCTCAAGATTTACCCTGGAAGCATGTACAGCACCTTGTGGATCTTTTGTCAGTGTCAGCCATCTGGATGACTCACCGCCATTGCTTGATCAATTTGCTTTCAGTGAAAGCCTGAGAGAATTTTATTCTCTCTGGTGACTCTCCTTAGGCAACATCATTAACTGTACATCATCTATCACTTTCCTTTGTGGCCCCATAATCTGCTTGATCCGAAAATTTGAGGCACCACTTAAAGGATGATACAAGACACATTTTATACGATTATTTTATAGTTACTTAAATAATCATAAATAAAGAGTGAAGGAAATCTGTCCACACACTAAAGATCAAAGAATCCACCTGAGGTCCTGGATTGTAATATCCTGCATGAGTCCAGATGAACACCTAGAGACCATAACAGTACTTCAAACACGTATAATTGGAGCCCCAAGACAATGTCTCATGTAAGGTCCCTTCAAAGATCTCACTCGAAAGCCCAAAGGCCAATGGTAGAAGCAAGAAAATCTATGCCAGTGGGATGAATAATCTGAGCTGGAGCCAGGAAGCAATGCTAAAGTTAAGAACCAGAGATACCCACAAAAGTAACATTGCCAGAGGGCCAGTCAGGTTGCTCAGTGGACCGAAGCACCTGCTTAGGAAGAGTGCAGCAGCCAAGATTTGATTCCCAGCATGTCATGAAGGGTCAGCTCCCATGGCATGCTGAGATAGTGTTTGAAACTGGGCATGGTGGGACATGCCTGTAATCCCTGCTCTTGGGAGGCTGAAAAGAGGAGAATCACTTGGAGCCCAATCTACAAAATGAGGCCCTGTAGACCCGGTACTAAAATTAAAAAAAAAAAAAAGTAACATAGCCCTGAACAGCAACAGTGTGGTGCCAAGGTTCTCCAATGATCAGGAAAGCTGTTTCCATCAGGAAAGCCAAAGTAGCAATCTTCTCAAAGAGGCTGATCTGTGCACCAGCTTCCCCTCCAGAGCAAAGAGGCAGTACTCAAGATGAGGACCAGAGATCCCAAAAAGTGAACCACAGCCATTCTCAGAGCCAACAAGGTTCGAGCTCCTCTTCTTCCAAGAACTTCCAAATTTACTGTAATGCCAGAATGCCACAGTAGTCCACCAGAATAGCCCAAGACAACCAGTCACTTTCAATAGCTACAATGGCTTCTCCAAACAGCATCCATAAGAGACACTACAACACTTCTCTGGTTCTACCTCTTATGCTGATGACCACAATCTGTAGGTGGACCTCCCATACCCAGCATCATGCTAGCTAGGTCCTGCTGGGTGTAAAAAGTAGGCCAGCACCTAGAAACAAACTACAACTTTGTTTTAAGATTTATTAATCATCTAAGTTAATTTACTCTCATTTCTGGGACAAAATACTTGACCGAAAAATTAGAGATGGAAAGCCTTGTTTAGGTCACTGTTAGTGGAGGCTTTATTTGATACTCAGCTGGTTCCAAGGCAGAGTAGCCCATGGCAGAGGACAGCTTTTCATGGCAGCAGAAAATAGCAAAGAGCAAATGGAGGAAGAGTAGCTTCATCAGCTAGAAAGCCTCTTTTTCTCCCTTATACTGTATTCAGATTTCCCACACAGGGTAGGTTTAGCGTTCACACCCATAATCCTCCCCATTGGATCATGAATTAGTCAGAAACTCTAGAACCCTGCTCCAGTGACTGCATGATGCTTTGGGATGAGGGAACAACTAAACACAAAACTTAATATTAATATTACACATGAAAAATATGTTTTTCATGCATATTCATTAAGTTATTTAATAAATATCTGTTACAATGGTGAGTGGTCAAGGAAGTAGGTCTTGATGAAAGATACACATATTGCCATTTTGTGAAGAGACAGAGACTGAGCAGTTGCTGATATCAAGCAGCAGTCAACTTGATGTAGAACTTGGGAGCAGGAGATTTAGAATCATACCTCTTCTCTCATCCCTTTCCTGTGAGATTTTTTGATCTTTAGCTATAGTTTTTGTCACTGTCAGCAACTTTATCTTCAAACACGATGGCCAGTAATTGCTCAACAAGAAAGATCCTCACTCCGTGAATTCCCGTGTGTTCATTGGGAATCTGAATACTCTTGTGGTGAAATCTGATGTGGAGGCTATGGCAAAATTGTGGATTGCTCCATTCGTAAGGGCTTTGCCTTTGTCCAGTACATTAATGAGAGAAATGCTCACGTTTCAGTAGCTGCAGAGGATGGCAGAATGATTGCTGGCCAGGTTTTAGATAATCTGGTTACAGAGCCAAAAGTGAACAGAAGAAAAGCAGGTGTGAAATGATCTGCAATAGAGATGTATGGCTCCTCTTTTGACTTGGGCTATGATTTTAAACATGATTATTATGACAGGATGTACAATTACTTAGCAAATGTTCCTCCTACTCCTATTGCTCGGCCTGTAGTGCCTTCAAAATACTGGTTTATAATTGGAAACACCTCGAAAAGAGGCAAAAGTAGCTTCAATTCTAAGAGTAGCCAGAGGTGATCTTCATGCAAGTCTTGAAAGCGGAAAAGTGATGACTTTCAGGCCATTAGAGAAGAAGCTGAGGGGAATTCTCCAGACAAAAACTCAGACATGCCACAAGAGTGAGACCTTCTGCCCCAAGTGCGATATCCCTCTGGATCCCCCCACCCAAGACCACCGAGTGAGTGAGAACTTCTGCCATGCATTTGGGACTCCACAGATCCAGCCCAAGCCCAGGACCAGCAAGTGTGTGGGAGATATCAGCTCCCATGCACCCAAGGGAACTCTCCAGATCAAAACCCAGGCATGCCCCATGAGTGAGACCCTCTGTCACGCATGCTGGACACTCCCAGAGCTACTCCCAAGCCCACCTAGTGAGTGAGAACTTGTACAGGGCATACAGGAACCCCATTTTCCAAGGCCCAGTGAGTGTGTGGGAAAGCTTCTGCTCTTCCCTGCACCCCATGGGCCAGAGGCACAACATAGGGGAACAACAGGTTTGCTTTTGTGCCAGAGGGCCACAACAAGTTCAATTCCTAGGGCTGAATCAGGAAGGAGCTGATCACAACAACTAGAACCAAACCAGGCACAACTGGATAAACTCAAACTTAATAGTTCTGCACCAAAATTTCAGTAAGTGCTAAGGTTATGATTTCACCAAAGCTCTACAACAAAAGCCAGAGGCCAGTGCTATACAAAATGACAAAGAGAAGGAGCAAAATGCAATCTCAGGCTTAGAGCATACCCAGAACAAGTGCACATGACACTAGCTCAGCTGAAATGTATAAATTATTAGCGTCTGAAGTAAAGATACAACAGCAGAAAGGTATAGAGGAATTCAGATTAGAATTAATCTCTGAAATTAAAAAAAAGAATTAGCTGAATTAATAGCATCAGAAGTAAAAAGTCGAGAAACATATACAGCAAATCAGATTAGATATAATCTCTGAAGTAAAAGAATTAATAATTGATTCTAAGGAAGACACTGAAAAAAATAGAGTAGATTAGAAAAGCAATGGATTCCTCAAAGGAGCAATACAGGAAAGAAATATATCTCATGAGGCAAACTCTAAGAGATATAGAGGAATTTAAAATCTCAATCACAAGCTTGCAAAACCTTTTGAATGAAAATGAAGATAGAGTTTCAGATCTTGAAGATGCTGTAAAAAACCAGTGAAAAGGTAAGAAAATATATCTTAAAAATAACTAGGACGCAGAAAAAAATAGTACATCAATTGCAAGATGATGCAAAAATGAACAACGTGAGACTAAAAGACATATGTGAGAAAGAAGGAGTCAATACAAATGATATAAAAAGAATATGGGTAGAAATAATAGAAGAAAAGTCCCAAATATGAGGAAGTAATCTGACATTAAGTTAACGGAAGCAAACAAAAACCAAATAACTTCAATACAATTGAAAACACACCAAGACATATAATAGTCAAGATCCCAGAAATCTAGCACAAGAATAACATACTGAAATCCGCTAGAGAAAAAAAGCAGATCACATTCAAAGGAAAACCCATCAGAATAACTGCAGATTTCTCTTCACAAACCATGAAGGCAAGAAGAGCATGCAGCACAATATTTCAAGTCCATACAGATTGAAGCAGAAATTAATTAAAATGAGATGAGAACCGTTTAAGGAATTAACGAATGAAAAAGCTGGTTCTTTGAAAAATTAAATAAAATCGATAAGCCCCTAACTAACCTCATCAAAAAGAGGAATGAAAAAACTCAAATACAGCAATAAGGACTGAAATGGGTATACTTACCACAGACCCAGTGGAAATTCAGAAGATTATCAATACCTACTTTGAAAATCTTTACTCTCACAGAATAGAAGACACAGATGAAATGGACAGATTCCTAGAAAGGTAAAAATTGCCAAAATTGAATTGACAAGATATAATCACTCTCAATAGCCCAATAACAGCCAATGACATACAAGATGTAATAAAAAAAAAAAACTACCAACAAAGAAAAGTCCACATCCAGATGGATTCACACCAGAAATCTTCAAAAAATTAAAAGAAGATTTAGTCCCCATACTCCTCAAACTCTTCCATAAAATTGAAAAGGAAGCAATCCTCCCAAAATCATACCTGGAGACAAGTATTATACTGATAACAAAACCAGGGAAAGACACAATTAAAAAAAGAGAACTACATTCCAATCTCCCTTATGAACATAGAGGCAATAATTCTCCATAAAAT
Source organism: Octodon degus (assembly GCF_000260255.1). Taxonomy (NCBI): domain Eukaryota; kingdom Metazoa; phylum Chordata; class Mammalia; order Rodentia; family Octodontidae; genus Octodon; species Octodon degus. The sequence continues at coordinate 978,714 of NW_004524721.1, forward strand.
GCTAGCAAATAGAATACAGCAAATTACCAAGAAGATCATACACCATGACTAGGTAGGATTCATCCCAAGGATGCAAGGATTTTTCAATATTAAAAAATCTATAAATGTGATACATTATATCAATAGACAGAAAACTAAAATGCACATGATCATCTCACATGATGCAGAAAAGGCTTCTGACAAAGTACAACACTAACTCATGTTCAATGTCTTAAAGAAAATTGGAATAAATGGCCTCTACTTTAATCTGGTACAATCCATTTATGAAAACACATTGGGTAACATAATTCTAAATGGGGAAAACCAAAATCTCTTACTCTTAGATCTGTTACAAGACAAGGATGTACTGCACCGCCCCTCCTATTCAATATAGTTCTGGAATCATTAGCTAGAGCCATTAGACAAGAGAAAGAAATAAAAGGAATAAGAATAGGTAAAGAAGAAGTTAAATTATCATTATTTGCAGATAACATGATACTTTACTTAGAAGACCCAAAAACCTCCACCAAGAAGTTACTAGAATTAATACAGAAGTTCAGTAGCATAGTAGGATACAAAGTTAGTACCCAAAATTCAATAGCATTCATCTACACAGAGAACAAATACATTGAGAGGAAATTATAAAAACAGAAACTTTTAAAATAGCACCGAGGAAAATGAAATTCTTGCAATCAATCTAACTAAAGAAGTCAAAGATCTTTTCAAGGAAAACTACAGTCCTCGTAAAAAAGAGATCGTAGAGGATTTCAGAAAATGGAAAGATATTCCATGCTCCTGGACATGAAGAACTGACATTTTGAAGATGGTCAAACGCAAAAATTACTGTACAGATTTAATACAATGCCAATCAAACTACAACAGTTTTCAAATTTATATGAAACCAGAAGAACAATGCTGGAGACGTTACAATTCCTGACTTGAAATTATACTACGAATCTACTGTGATGAAATCAGCATGACACTGGCAGCAAAATATAGCTGAGGATCTGTGGAATAGATGAGGAGTTGCAGAGCCCTCTATGAACACAGTAAGTCACCTGATTTTTTCCAAAGGTGCAAAACATCTTTATTGGAAGAAAGATAACTCCTTAAAAATTGGTGCTAAAAACTGGCTTTCTACATGACAAAAACTAAAACTTGACCCAGGTCTATCACCATGTACTATGCTAAAGTCAAAGTGGATTAAAGATCCAAACATTAAAACAGAAAAACTAATTTTCGTGGAGGAGAAAATACGAGGAACTCTTCAAGACATAGGTTTAGGCAAAGAATTAATGAACAAAAATTAAATCGCAGGGGTAATACTTGAAAGATTTTACAACTGGGAGCACCTCATATTGAGCAGATTTTGCACATCAAAAGAAATTACTAACAAAGTAAAAAGACAACTCACAAATTTGGAAAAAAATCTTGACTAATAAGCACTCAGACAAATGTCTGCTCTCTAGAATCTCTAAAGAAGTAAAATATATTAGGGCCCCAAATTTAAAGACCCAATCCAGAAATAAGCATGAGATATAAACACACACTTTACAGAGGAGGAAATTAAAGAAGCGAATAAATATATGAGAAAATGCTCCACATCACTAACTATCCATGGAATGCAAATTAAACAACACTGAAATATCATGTCAACCCAGAAAGAATGGCTATCATAAAGAAATCACCCAACAACAAATGTTGGAGAGGCTGTGGGGAAAAAGGAACCCTTCTTCACTGCTGGTGGGATAACAGATTGGTGCAAACGTTATGGAAATCAACGTGGAGACTCCTTAAAAAACTAGGACTGGAAATCCCTTTCAAACCAGCTATTCCCCTACTGAGATTTTTTTCAGAGTGTCTGAAATCATCATATCATAGTGATATATGTGTGCTTATGTTTATAGCAGCACAGTTTGTGATAGCCAAATCTTCGAAACAACCAAGATTCCCATCACCTGAGGAATGACTGAAAAAGATGTTGTATTTTTATTCAATGGAGTATTACTCATCTATAAACAATAATAAACTTGAAGCCTTTATTTTTAAGTGGATGCCACTTGAAGATATACTCATAAGTGAAATAAATCAGACACACATGTGTAAATATCATATAGTTTTCCTAGTATAAGAACTCAAAAGAAAAGTACAAAATAAAAAATGGGATAGAGATGGATGTCCATTTTGTATCTGTGTATTCAAAATGGTTAAGATGGATATATAGTTATATTCTCTTAATGAATAGAGGGATTTGTTTTAATAATGTTTGGAATAGGATATCATGTCTACATCTTGTACAGCAAATAACCACTAGGAAGAGGGTAT
>NW_004524721.1:985445-987743 GCF_000260255.1 Octodon degus
GACCTGGGCTAGGACTGGGTCTGGGGGTTCCCGGAAGTCGGCAGATATTCCTACTTGGCGGGAGGGGTGGCGGGCGGCCCGAGGGGGCGGGAGAGTGTCCGGCCCAAGCTGCGCCTGGGCTGGGACTGGTCCCTCTGGCGTATTGTAGCAGTAAGCTCTCCACACACTCACCGGACCTGGGCTAGGACTCTGCATGCATTCTTAAACAGTGGAAAACTGAATGGTTCTAAGTAGACATCACCACATGATATATATTGAAAACAGTTCAGCCTACTTCTAATATGAGGAAAGGATCTGAGATCAGTTAGGAGGTGATTTTGTGTTTCTCAGGAGGGATGTTGGTGATTTGTATCCACTAAAATGACTGGGAAGAGAAGAAAGCAAGAAGTTTCAACAATTTCTATAAATATCAAAGCTATTCAAAATGAATTTTTTTGTCTATTAAAGTACTGTAGATTTTAATGAATACAAAATACTGGCCAACATAGTTGTAGATACTCAAAATATGACTCTCACAGTTTTCTAAGAAACAGCACAGTGATTTTTTATATTTTAATTAAACTAACATTTGGAATTTTCTCTGAAATTGAGGGTGAATCAAGAAGAGAAATTTTGAAGATGGCACCAAAATCAGGTTCTAAATTCAGCTCCCAAACAATTTATTTTTTTATTTTTTTAACGTATTTACATAAGATGCACAGGATCTACAGGGTCTCACTATGTAGATCAGACACGTAGTGAGTCTCCTGTTTTCAGCCTCTCAAAAACACAGTGATTACAGGTGCACGACACCATGCCCAGTCTCAGTCACATCTCACTGTGCTCCTGGGGTGTATCTGGCATGGCAAGGCAGGCTGGCAGTTGAACCTGGGCTGCTGCACTCTGGTAAGCAGGTCTTTAATCCACTGAGCTATTTGACTGGCCTCAGCTCCCATACAGTTTAAAGAGCTGTTTTTTTCTTTATATTTCCTTTCTAGTTTGAGACCCTCATTCATCTCTTGCTCCTGAGTGCCTGTACAACACCTAGCTAAACTGCTCAGAATATGACATCCTGTTGTTCGAGTATCATATGAAACACCATTATACTATACAATACTAACTGAATGTGTGCATCCATGTGACATGTGTGACAAATGCTGGCCACAGAGATCAGGATATCTTCTGTATAAAGGAATTTAGATAATTTTATCACCTCTAATCAGTCAAATGAAAAAAAATACCTTTCACAAATTATACAGAGGGAAAACACTCTGTCACAATATATCTTTGTTTTTCAGCTGGAATGGAGCTACTGACTGGTTTTAGCAGAGACTGGCTCAGCAGTAAACCATTGCCCACTGACTCAAGTGTCCATGAAAGCTGCTTCAGAATGTGACAGCAGGAAGCTAAGTGAAAAGAACTAGATACCCTCAGAAAAATCAGGTAGACTCAACTACCCTGCCCAATATCTACCTTCTGACATTCTATGATGCTTGTATACTGAGAGAAAGGAAAACAGAAGAAATGGTAGAATTTACTGTTTCTATAAATTTTTATGGGGAATTCTGCGTAAAAATTGCAATATTTATATATCTACTCCCAACTAAATTTCATTAACTACTAACCTAACTTCCAGAATCTTTCTGTCGAAAGACTCATATGAATTTATTTGATCAACTAATTCAAGATTCTGCCTATTCAATGAAAAAAATGTAGTTAGCTTTATCAGATTGCAAAACTCTTTAAAGCCCTGATTTTTGTTTGTTTGTTTGTTGTTTGTTTTGTCGGAAAAAAGCTTTGATTTCTTTACACATCCTATATCCACTAAATTCTTTTATCTTAAAATAAGCCATTATCAATACAGTTCAAAGGTTACTATGTAATAGTCTAGCTGCTCAGCACAATAAGGCTAATATACAAATTTCTTCACCTTTTTTGTCCTTTGAGCTCTAGTGATCCACTCTTTTTCCTGATATGTAAATCTGGTTTTCTTTCTCTATTTTCTTTATATAGGAAGATATTTCTGGATTTTTAATTTGTAAATGAGACCTTAGACGAAGGAGATACACATTTCTTTTTTATTTCATTTTACTTTTCACATTTCTAATAAATGTCCCAAACTGTGATTTAGATATTTCATAAATAATCTTTCAAGATCACATAAAAAAGAAGAAATGTATTATACTATAATTATTCACAGACTATATCATGTGTGGTATGTATGGTTTTATTCACAAGTAATAATTTGCAGGGAAAATTTTAATAAATATTTACTCATGTAAATTTCTTCCATTTCTTTCTTTCTTTTTTTTTTTTTTT
>NW_004524721.1:987843-997497 GCF_000260255.1 Octodon degus
TTGATGAAAAATACCTGTTCCATGTCATGCCTGAGACGTTTGATATTCAGACAGACAGTGAGGATAAGCTCCACAGCCTAGGTTGTAGGGTAATAACAATAAGCTTCTTTTCTGGAGGGTTAAAAAGCTAAGTTTGTAGATGAGAAATTAGGGGAAAATGAGGGTCGCAAGGACAGGCAACATTTTGGCCATAGCCTTCAAAGTTCAATTAAGACTCAAGACATAGGAGAACCTGTATTTTAACATCATGCAACTCAGTAGTGTCCCAAATTTTCTGATCAAGATGATTATGCTGCCAAAGAAGAAAGTAACGATGATGTATAGTGTGCCTAAGGGAATCACATGGAGAGAAAACATTCTCTCAGGCTTTCACAGAGAGCACACTGGCCAAGTAATGTCTGTGACTTATCCACATGGCTTAAACTGACAAAGGATCTACAAACTGAGGTACAGGGTCTCAGGATAAACCCTGAGGGGATTCGACTGACCTTATCGAATACAAAAGCTACAATTCTTCTTAGATAGGTCTTGCTTTATCTTGTTCTTAACCATCAAGCAGAAAAGTATATAAACGAATAATAAGAAGTAAAGCTATGTTGTTATGTTGAGCTGTAGGGTACTCAGGTCAGCAACTTCTGACATTGCCAGTCATGAGAATACCCAATACTATTATGGAATACTGGAATATTTTGGAATATTTTGCTGAGTTCACACACCTTTAATATTTAAATAACGGATCTAAACAAAAAAGGTAATATAGATGAATGTCCATTTTGTATCTGTGTATTCTAAATGGTTAAGATAGATATAAAGCTACATTCTCTTAACTCAATGAATAGAGGGATTTGTTATAATAGTGTGCGTAAGTAGTGTATTATGTATTCATGTTGTACAACAAATAACCACTAGAAAGACAGTATGCAATGTGTTAATTATTAAAACTCTCGTACTATTTTGATTTGAAACTGTCTCATTTCTATTTGTTTCTCAATAAAATTATATTAAAAAGTGTGGAAGAAAGCACAGCTAGATCAGGGAACAAGATCTGGAGTCCAGCAATTTCAATGATGACTTTTGTGGTTTGCACAGTCCTACAGAAAACCCACTACGAGTACTGGACTATATTGGACTATTTCACTAAATACACGAATCTACAATATTTAAATGGAAATGGAATACCTATCTGTGAAAAAACTAAATGAAAAAGGAGGATATAAATGGAGATATACTTTCCCATGCCAATAATGGGTGCTCACCTTGATTCTCAATCTTATAAATGATTTTTTAACACATACATATGATTTTGTCTACATTTTATGTTATGGTCCTAACTTAGATTATTAGGAATGGATTTTCTAGACCTATGAATTTTTGTAGCATTTCAAAGGCATATTATTCCATAAGGGTTTTAGTATTTTTCATCTTTTATCTATAGCCTGATTTTTTTAATAAAAAGCACTATTGTGCATTCTGCTACTTTCAGATATTTTATTCTTATAAATGTCTCTGCTATAAAATTATTTGTGCAAAATTTTGTTAGTTATTTTGCATAATTTTATGATGATAATTTTGAAAATGGAACTATTTGGTCTACAAGTATTAATATGCTTAAGGAATTATTAAGCTATGTTACCAACTCAAAAAAAACCCTAAAAGTAAAAATAAGAAGAAAGAACAAAAATTTAAGGTTTCTTGAAAGCAAGTGGTAATATCCAACCATATGTCTAATCTTACATAACTATATCTGCTAATATGAGCAATAGATTTGGTGTTAAGATGGATAATATGTCAACTATTGCTAATCATCTACTCTTGGTTTGAAAATCTGTAACATATGTGCTATTGTATATTGCCATGCTTCTTCCTTTGTTTCAGTTTTTTTCTCTTGCTTTGCTTTTCAAAAGAAAGTTAAATTAAAAAAACACAAAATGCTCGACAGAATGTCTCACTCACATGCTGGTCCTGGGTTGGTTCTGGAGGGGTCCAGCAGGCACAGCGGATCTATATTGGATTATATTTTTGAATTCACACACCTACAATATTTGAATGACAATGGAATACCCATCTCTGCCAAAACTAAAGAAAAAAAGGGGATATAAATGAAACACCATTTGTAGGGCAAAAAATATATCTGCATATACAAATTGGATAGATATACAGCTACTTTCTCTTAGTTCAATGAGAAGAAATGTTTATACTAATATTGTTTAGACAAAGTATCATGTCTGCATCTTGTACTATGAATAACTACTATGAAGACAATATGCAATGTATTATTTATTGTAACTCTCCTAATAACCTATTCTCAAACTGTTTCATTGCTATTTGCTTCTCAATAAAGTTAATTTAAGAAAAAGAAAAAGTGAAGAAAAGAAAAAGTATTTAAAAGCAAACCTGTTCAAAGGGAAGGAACAATTGAGATGAGAGAAAGGAAGAAATGGAATATATACAGAAGGGAATAACAATATACATGTATATACACATGATCACTTGGATAATTTACAGCTAAATTCTATTGGTCAATGGAAAGTTAATGATTAATTCTTTTTTCTTCTTTGTAATTTTTGATCAATTTTGTATCCTTATATGAGATAATATGAACAATTCAGTTAAAGAAATTGATGTGCAGTGTAACAACTATTGTTGAATTCCTGTCATCTTGTTTAGTGCAATTCTGTATCATTTTCAATGTTTCTTAAAATATATTTTAGTCTTGTTTAAAAGGTTAAAAAAAAATCAACAAAAATCACAGTAACAACAACAAAAACTAAAACCAAAGATACCAGCATGTTTCAACATATGCAAATTAATAAATATAATATACCATATTAACAGAAAAAAGACAAAAATCACATGATAATCTAAATAGATTCAAAACATAGCATTTGGAAAAGGCCTTGAACAATTCATGATAAAAATAAAACCTACAGAAAATTGGAATAGATCATCTTTACCTCATTCTGATAAAATGTATCTAGGACAAGTCAACATGTAATACAATTGTTGTGTTCAATTGTCACAAACTGTAAGCTTTCAACCTAAAGTCAAGAACAAGAAAGGGGCATCCATGATCACCACTGCTATTCAGTATCATTCTCAAAGCATAAGCATAGGTATTAGATGTGAGAAAAATATAAAGTAATAAAGATAAGAAAAGGACTTAAATTATCATTGCTTTCAGATTACTTCATATCCCATATAGAAGACCCCATTAACCTCAAAAATAACCTGTGGATTTAACATTCAAATTCAGTAGGGTAGCAGTATAGAAAGTCAACACTCGAAAATCAACAGCTTTCCTATACACGAGCAAAAATTTCACATAGAGAAATTAGGAAAGGCACATCCTTCACAATAACATCCTACAAAATTAAATATTTAGGATTAAATCAAACAAAGGAGGTAAAAGGTCTATACACTGAAAATTACAGTATTCTGAAAAAGGAGGTAGAAGAAGATATCAGAAAATACAAAGATATCCCTTGGTTTTGAATAGTGTCATAATTTGGAGTTTTGCAAAAGGGAACAATTTAATGTAGGATACATTTGATAAAATTATTTTGTAATGAATCACCCGAAGAATCACATACAAAGAGTACAGAAAATATTTCCAAACAATGATGAGCAAAGTATCCAGGTGAGGGCCTGCCTGGATCCTAATATCCTGCATGAGTCCAGTTGAAAGTCTAAAACACACAACACTTACTCCCACAAGTCCAACTTGCCCTAAGATGTGGTAATTTTATACAATGGAATACTACTCAGATATGAAGAAGAATAAACTTGAGACTTCTATAGGTAAATGAATGCAATTTCAGACCATAGTTATAAGTGAAATAAACTATACACATGTGAAAACATCATATAGTCTCAATACTGTGAGAATCTGAGTGAGTAAAGAAGATCTCAAATGTACAATACAAATTGTGAATAGAGAAGAAATTGTTTAACAGAAAAGAGAAACTTTTAAAAGGAAAAGGAGAAAGGAAACATGAGAAAAGAAAAAAACATATGGAAGAATGTTAAGATAGTTATACTGCTAGAATAAATTAACAACATATACTACATAAAGGGATTCAAGGATAAAAATGTGCTGATATTGGTTGATGCAAGAATAGTCATTGGAAAAATTGAATGGTCTTCCAGTACAACAGCCTTGAAGGAATTAGGTACAGAAACATCTAACTTATCTCCACATTGGCTAATTTAACTCATATGTTAACTATATATGACAAGTCCATTAGTTACATAATTTTGAACAGGGATTAAAAAGAAAATTTTTTTTCTAAATTCAGGGATTAGACAATGCTGTTTATTCACCATTCCTGTTCAATATAGTACTTTAAAACTTAGCCAATAAAAGCAACCAAGGGGAATAAAACAATGTATAAATAGTTAATGATTAAATTAAATTATCCCAACTTAAAAATATTACAATATTATACTTAAAATACCTTTAAAACTCCAGCAGAAGACCATTTTATGGTCTGACAAATAAATTCAGCATAGTCACACTATGGCAAATCTCGAGAAAAAGGAGCCAACTATACACATAGGGAAAGATAGCATCTTTTAATAAATTATGTTGGAAAGCAGTTCATCTACATACAGAAGATTGAATCTAGAATCATATCTCTCTCCATGTATTAAACTAAAATCAAAATAAATCGGGGCTGGAGAGATGGCTCAGTGGAATAAGTGCTTCCCTGGCAAGCTCAAGGGCCTGAGTTCAATCCCCGGTTCTGCCAATAAATAAATAAATAAATAAATCAAAGAACTCAATGTTAAAACCTAATCCCTTAACCAACTCCTAGGTGAAATAGGTAAAACTATTGATGTTATAGTCAAAGGCAAGTGGCTCCAAACAGAAATATTTGTATAGAAATTGGTACCAAAAAGAAAACGATCATGTGAAATTAAAAACTTCTACACAGCAAAATAAACAACAAATAGAGTCAAAAGACATTTTTTTTCAAGTAGTGTCTCACTATATAGCCTAGGCTGGCGTCAAATTCACAGAGATTTCCATTGCTTAGCCTCCCAAGAGCTAACAGGTCTGTGCCATTACACCCAGCAAAAACACAACTTAAGTGGAAATTTATTTTTTGGCTGGCTATTCCTCAGAAAGACTAATATCTAGAATATACAAAGAGCTGTGGAAGATTACATTCCCAAATAGAAGACTCAATCTAAAGGTGAACAAGTGAAGCAAATCAACACTTTAGAGAAAGAAATTACTAATGGCTAGTAAATACATAAAGAATTGTTCAACATTGCTGGCCATTTGAGAAATAGAAATTAAGAGCAGGGAATACCTAAGTCCATTTGAGGGAAGTCAAAATGTTCCTAACATACTAGAGCTTTTTCCTGTTCATCAGAATAGGTAGAGGAGCAAGCTAGTGTTTTCCTTATCGCAGATGGAAATTACTCAAGATTTCATGGTTATATAGGAATGCCTAGTCCAGTGAGGTGAATCTGTGGCATACATGTTCATCAAAGTGTTGTTATCACTGAAAGCTCTAAAAAGTTCTCCATCATTGTGCAGTCCATTTATATTTACAATTTGATTCTTCCAATTCTTAAATAATTAATCACTGATAGTAACTTAAATAGAAGGAAAATAACTTTCCAATAGTGTGTTCATTTTTAATTGCATTAGACTATCAAATTTAATATTAACTAATAATGTATTGGTTAGTAAAGTGGATCTTTATTCATTTTATGTGGATAGTTATTAAAATCCACCACTTAAAATTGTGTGCAGTTTATTTTCTAGTTTTTAATGTTTCAGTTTTATTTCTCTTTGCTAAATATCTGGGAGAGAAATAGCTGGACATAGGGCAGATATTTAGTTAATACTTTAAGAAACCATGAGACAAATCCCCAAAGTAGCTCCACAATTTTACATACCCATCAGCAGTGTATAAAAGTTCAAGTATTCCAATATTCTCACCACTCTAGCCAGTATGTATTGATACCTATTTTTGCATGTGTGGTAATAAAGATTGAATCCATGATCCTTTTGCAGACATAAATCCTGATTATTTCACATTTTTATAATAATTTTTTTTTCTTTCTTTCTTTCTTTCTTTCTTTCTTTCTTTCTTTCTTTCTTTCTTTCTTTCTTTCTTCTTTCTTCTTTCTTTCTTAGCAGTACTGGGGATTAAACTCAGGGCCTTCTGCTCTCCAGGCAAGCACTTATTCTACTGAGCTATCTCCCTGGCCCTATATTTTATTTTCTGAGACAAGATGCTAATGAGTTTTGTTTTTTTACTCAAATTCTTTGTGAAATTTTCAATAAGCAATGCCTATGATTTTGATATTATAAATTCAATTAATTCTAAAAGATTATATTAGTTTTTCCTGACTAACTATAAAAATGAATGACAGGATAATTGTTTGATTAGTATAGAGATGGTTAATGACTGGGAAAATGTGGTTAGCATTAAGAAACTCATTATAGTGTATTAGACAGAAGGAACTACAAACTATACGAGTTAAAACAGCAAATGAGTGGCATCTAATTAACCTAGAAAACCATAGGGAGACAGAAGAATTTTTTTCTTAATTTCCTTAGACCATAAACTAAAAAATCTACTTGCTTTTAAATCTATCAGGAAGGTCCTCCCTTTTCCGCTGCTTCATAAGATGATAGTCTCTCCCAAATTTTAGAACTTATGAGGCTTTTACAGCAAATGAGAAAATAGTAAAGTTAATGCCCCTTAAAAACGATTTCATTTGCACTAGCTTCATTCTTATTATGACAAATCTATTTGATATAACTCAATCTTTACACAAAAATGATTTAAAATTGGATGATTATATTGGTATAGTAATTGAACCTTCCTCTTCAGCTATGAGAAAAAGCACCATGTCTTTAGTAATAAAGACTTTAAAACAAACTGAATTTCAATCTACAGCATAACTTCAAAGACTGTAGGTTAACTTCTCTTGCAAAGTGTCCACTTACTCTCACTCCTATCCAGCATATGGAGTCTTTATGTGCTAGTTCTTCAATTCTTTCTCCATGATTTTCTCTATACCTATTGTCTTCCTGATGGAACATTTTTTTTCTTTTTTTCCACAAAATATAAATTCCTATACATCTGAACAGGTTAACTTTTCCCTAAACTGAGCACCATTTAACTTTGTACATGTCTAAGCTCTCAGTCAATTGTGTCCATCTTCAGTTAGGTTCCTGCAGGAGGCCCATAGCTCTTTTGAAAGTGACAAGTTCTTGTCCTGGTCCCTTTTTAGCAGCAATTTTCAGCTGTCTCCCAAATTTTATCAAATGTTTGATGTGAAAATTAGACCATTTTTTAATTAATTACTTTCCTCATCTGTCTCTTCTAAATATTACTTCCACTCTCTCTTACTCTGTGAAACATCCCCATTCTAAATTTCTAACTGGGATGTTTCTTATACATACTTCTTTGCACCCCATTGCTACTGCCATTGCTATTTTATTTTGTACTCTAATAACCTTTCATTCCTTTATGTCCTGAAGTTAGTAAGATTCAAGAAGGGAGTATACTTAGTCCTTGTTGATTTTATCCCATAAACAAATTTATTTTCTGAATCTAGTAAAGGGTGTGAAAAAATATGACCCCCCCAAAAAGAACAAGTTGAATTAAAATAAGGTCAAAAATATACAGAGTATTGTGTGAGAAAAAGCACATAAAACCTTAATAAGGTCTTGTAGAATATGATCATCTTTTTAAAAAGTTAATAAAATATTAAGAATTTAGAGATGTGATAGAAGTCATTGTCATGTTAGGTTAATAAATCATTAAGGAAGACAAATATGGGTGGCTTGCTAAAGAGTGAAGACTATAGGGTTCATTTAAGAATGAGGAAATAGGAAATGGTTTGTTATTTAACTGTAAGCTCTTCTAGAAAATAAAATTTAACCTGCTGTCCTATTTGTTGTTTTACTGAGTGAAGAATGAAAAGCTACGCAAATGGGCAATTGCCTCAAACCACATTCCAATGCCCACATTAGAGAAAATCAATATTTTATCATTAATTAATTTCTTATAGTTATAGTTAACAAAAACATCTTACAGTTTAGATCTATAATGTCCCTGAATGTTTCCTGCATCTGGAGGGAGGTGAGCCCTGGTTGGACCTGGGTTGTTGAGATTATAGCTTGTAAGGGTTTTTCCTAGTCAGTAGCTCTTTCCATTTATCTCTCCTTCTGGATGCAGCTTTCCTCTGCTCTAACCTTGTATTATGCTGGCTGTTCGTTGGAATCATCCAACAATGAAATGAGACAGTGAACTAATATAAAGTTCTTTCCCTCTGAGCTATGAGTGTCAGGTGCTCTGTTCCAGCAACTGGAATGTGATTGATATAATATTCAGTAACAACAATTACTCTCTTCTAATTCAGGAAGATAGTGTCTACAATTGAAGAGGCAAAAGAAGTTTAGAATGATTGGACCAATGAATCTAGAAAAATTCTAGGTAGCATGGTAGGTATTTGATCACAGAAGCCAAGTTACATAGCTTGCATGCATTCTTTTTTTTTTTTTGTAGTTTTGCTTTTTATTTTATTTTTTATATTATTCATATATTTTCCTCAATTTATTTGTTTTCAATGTCATTTGCCCACCTATTATATATTAAATAAGAATGCAAAATGAATTAATGTGTAAAACATAGAAGACTCATTTAAAAATAAGCATATGCAGGTATACCAAATACAAGCATATCTAAAATCTGAGTACTTCTTTTTAATCCTAAACTTGAATGGTGATTAAAAAATTATATTATATTCTCTGAAAAAGTCATGTCTATACTGAGAAATTTGGGCTCTTTAGAGGTCTCCATGCAAAAGTTAAACATTTCCCCTAAAAGCTTTTATATTGATTTTTTTATTTTTTATTTTTCAAAGAGTTCCAAAATGTTATCAAAATAGAAAAAATAACAAGTTATGCAGAATTTTTGAATATCATGCTATTTGTTGTAATGCATAATGTCTTATAACAAGTTATTCATGTTTCCAGTCATATGCATGAAAAATTAGAAGAAAGACAAAAATAAATTTATAAGAAATTAAGAAGTGAAAAAGATAAACAATTCAATAAGGGAGACAAAACAAATTAGGCATTATCTGCTCCTGTCTGTAGGCCAGCAGAAATGCATAGTTCAGTTGTCCAAACAATTCTGCTTGCATATTCTTGGTTGGTAAAGCTGTTTACTGGTTTTTGATACCAATGGAGTCTTCTATGTCTTTCTTGTGGTTGTCAGTTTTTACTTTATCTTCCAATTTTATTTTTTCTGCTTAGCATTAAATTGACAGAATTGGAATTATTCTTTTTACAGAATTATTTATAGCCATCTACTTAATACATTTTATTTTCCATTCAGTACATTATATATACTGATATATATTACACTTCCTTTTCTTTTTAAAAAAATTTATACATAATTTTGTCATATATTATACAATCATATTTTATCATCTTCCTCTTACACAAACTATGTAAATAAAGTAATCCTTCTAGGTCACATTTCCCTTTCTAATATACATAAATTATATCACTGTTACACCACATCCACATAAAAGCTTTGGCATGTTTCAGAATCTTTGTGCACTGATCTCCTCTGCAAATAATTATTATGCAGATATTGCTGTCTCTGTCAGGAGCTT
>NW_004524721.1:1003827-1014397 GCF_000260255.1 Octodon degus
TACCACGCCCTGGTTTCCATCACCAACTCGGGCACCTGGGGGCAGAGCCTGCATGGCATGTGGTGCTAGGGATCTAATTCCGTTCCCTGCTCTTGCTTAAGCAGGTGCTTAGTCCACTGAGCTATATCACCAATTCTGTAAATTTCTTATACAATTTCTTTCTTTCTTTCTTTCTTTCTTTCTTTCTTTCTTTCTTTCTTTCTTTCTTTCTTTCTTTTGTATCTAGTATAGGGTCTACAGGGTCTCACCACAGATTGGTCTTGTAGTAATCTTCCTGTTTTCATCCTCCCAAGCGCTGGGATTACAGACATTCGCCACTATGCATTCAAGTATGACTATTCTCATTATTTAAAATTGGCAGTTTTAGACTAGTATATTTATTCTGCCTCTGTGGACAATTATTATTCATGTGAGCATGTGAGCATTCATAGTGAAATTAATTCTAATTGTAATCTCTAATTTATAAAATATATTCTGAAGTTTCCAGGCAAGAACTTAACAATTATTTCATTTCCCACTTTAAAAAATGAAATTCAATGCAGTTAATAATATAATGACTATAATGTTTGAAAGCTAATGGATTCCTTTGCAAAACAGGAAGTTACATCCTTTAAAGAATGGGTTGAGTATGTGGTAGGGAATATAATACTCAAACTTTAAATTCTACTCAAAATCCACAAAAATCTGGAGCTTCAATGTTAAATAATGATTTTATTGCTTTGTGCAAATCATTTTTCTCTTTTCTCCAATTTTTGTATTTCACTTTTTTAATTCCTGAAAATAGAAAATAACCAGTTCCACAGAAAAAGAAATAAAGAAAGAGAATAATTTCAAATTAGTAAGCTTAGTGTGCCAAGTTTTAAAATAGTTGAAAGGAAAATATAAATTACTCCTCATTTTTTTACTTGTTATTTTTTTCTTTTGAAAGCAAAGACAATGAAAAGCCATTTATGATCTTTTAGTCCAATCCATTTTTGCAGACAATCAAACTTTGTATTAGAAAAATGATGTGTGTTGCCCAAGGTTAAGCAGAGCAGAAGACAACCAGAAGCAGTCACATCTTCAGCTTTCCTCAGGTTCAATATTAATTTAACACTTACAATTTTTAATCTGATGATAAATAAACCTGTGGGGCTTTTGTGTCTGTGTCAGTGCAAAATTAAGAAAATAAATTTCTCTATTAATAAAAGGCTTGTCATTTGCCTTAAAACTTTAGAGTCAGAGATGTTTAGAAAGGGACAGAATGATGTTGCACATGTTGCTGGCCCTGACTTGGGTCATTTTTCCATTTGCAGTAGGACCTTTCTCTGGAATTGATGAGGATCCCTTACAACAACTCAAGAAATACCTATACAGTATTTCCAATTTTAAATATACACTCTTCTTAAAGGAATATTTGTATCACAATGCAATGTCAGAGTTATGCTTAGCATTTCAGAGCAAAGAGTCACTTCCTGCTAGTCACTTCCTCCTTTATTCCACAAGTCTTTATACATCTTTTCTTGTTTCCAAAGGATTTGGGACCATTCCTTGCCCAACAGAAAGCTGGTGTATCTGATAAGGATTAAGGTAAGTTGTCTGCAACATTAAAAGTTCATCTTCCTCTGAGACATGTAGACATTTTCACTCTGTATATACTTCCAAGAGACTATCAGACTGTTCACACGTCATATATACAGTAAGAGATAAACAAATTATGACATTCTGAAAATGTGAAAATTAGTATAAAGAAAAAATGTCACAGAAAGTAAAGCACACTCAAATACTTTAATGCAAAAAGTCACATAGTCAAAGGCTAATGAGCTCTTTTATTCTAATAAGTATAAATATTTTGTCTCTTAGTAAAATGTTAATGCAATTCAAATGGTATTTCTCTATCAAAAATAAAGATACATCTCTTGGCTATAAAGTATTAAAAAGATTCAACTAAGAGTTTGAAATACTCCCACTTTTTTAACAGAATATCTAAATGATGTAAATATTCAAATCTAGAAAGAAAACAGAGTACATTCTTGGGTCAATATCTTACCATAAATATTTCATATTAATTATTAATTTCCTGCAATCAACTAATTTATTTTATTATAGTAAAAGGGATATATATGTATACTATTTTTAAATACATCAAATTCTTTCTGCTGAGCATATATTATCATTTAGTTTTAAGTAAAACTATTTATAAAAGTTTCAAATTTTATTTAACAGATTTTTTGAAAACTGCATCATACAAGAGAACTAAGCAAGCAGGAATCAAGAAGTAGAATAAAAATGGTTGATTTAACAGAAAACAAATTGTTAGGAAACTTGCATTTTCTCCTTGGTCAGTCATCTGAATTGTATTTTCATGAATTGCCTACAAATGTATTTCTTAAACTTCAATATGCATAACAAATAACATAGTGGATGTCTTGCTAAAATGAAAACACTGATTCTGATTCCATAGAAATGTGGTAGAAGACTCTTTCTTGATTTTTTATATTTATTTTTTATTAGTGCATGTTTCCAGTGCATGCAGTTACAATCATCTTGGGGACTACATATCTATACATAATTCAACTTGTTTCTTTTTTTTAATGCCTTCACTTTCCCTCACCCTCTCTCCTCTTGTAATTTCCCTTTTCCCACTTTTACTCTTGTTGATAATATTAATCTTTGCTCATGTTTACAGGATGCAAAGCTTATATCAAGAGATTATTAGGTTCTTGTATATAGTAAATGCTTATTATACTTATTTTGTTTGCTTTTTCTTCTCACCCCACATATTTGATTTGGACCTCTTCCCATTTGCTTTTAAAAGTCCATTCTCAGGAGTTCTCATTGTCACTGGTTGGCAATCATACTTTGTATAGCAAGGCTGTGGGAAAAAACAAACAGTTTCATTGTGATTCATTTTCTACCAGTGACAGAATTAACTGACTGCTTATTTTTTTTAAAATGCACAGTACTAGGCATCACATAGACCCAATTTAGACCCAGTGAATCTAAATTTTGAGGCTACAGCTCACTTTAAAACCAACCACGTATGTGAAAATTTGTGCACAGCAAAGTTGAAAACCGATCCTTGAAAAGGAATACGGAATCCACATCTCATGATCAGGGATATAGCTCAGTGGTATGGCACCTGCCTGGAAAGTTCGAGGTCTTCAAATTGAGTCTGTGTACTGAAAAAACAAACAAACAAACAAACAAAAAAACAACAACAACAAAAAACCTGGCTGATGTATCCATGATTGGTGTGTGTGTTTGAAATTAAAATATAGACGTGAAAGTTTTGGGAATCTTTCCATAAACATAAGTTCAAAGATATCTATAACTCTACCGCACCATCAGGACCCCTGAAACACTCCAGAGTCCCAGCCCCAAGCCAGCCCAGTGAGTAAGAATTTCTGCAACTCACTTGAAAAGCCCAGATCCAGCCCAGCCCAGGCCTAGCAGGGCATGTAGGAAAGCTTCTGGTTTCTCTGCACCTGCGGGACTCTTCTAGACAAAAACTCAGGCACCCTCGCAAGAGAGACCCTCCACAGCACCATCGGGACATCTGCAACCCTCTGGAGTCCCCGGCCCCAAGCCTGCTGAGTGAGTGAAACTTGAGCAACTCTCTCAGAACCACCAGATCCAGTCCAAACCCAGACCCAGTTAGTGTGTGGGGGAGATTCTGCACTCCCCAGTGCTCCCTGGGCCAGAGGCACAACAGAATGGCACCACAGGTTCACTGTTGTGCCAGAGGGGCACAACAGGTTCACTTCCAAGAGCTGCAGCAGGAAGAAGCTGAACACAAGACCTATACTCAGGCCAGACATAACTGGATAAACTCAAACTTAAAAGATCTGCATCCAAATTTCAGTAGGTGCTAAGATTATAACTGAACCAAAGCTCTACAACAAACGTCACAGGTCAGTGCTATAGTAAATGACAAAGACAAGAAGCAAAATGCAATATCAGGTGTCCAGCCCACTCACACCAAGTGCACAGGACACTAGATCAGCTGAAATGCAGGAATTAACAGAGTCAGAAGTAAGGAAACAACAGCAAAGTATAGAGGAAATCCTAGTTGAATGAATTTCTAAAATAAAAAAGAAATCTTTGAATTCATACCATCTGCAGTAAAGAATCAAATACAGAAACATATGGAGAAAACCCAATCTGAAAAAAACTGCAGTAAAATAATTAATAACTGTCTCTAAAGAAGACATTGATTAAAAAAAAATAGAGAGTAGGTATTTCTGCTGCATTCCGGGAATACCAGGATCAAGTCCTAGCCCAGGCTCCTTGAGTGTGTGGGAGAGCTTCCAGCCACCCTGTGCCAGTGGCACCTGCTGGTCCCAGCCCAGGCACAGCATGGATAAGACCTTTTTCCACCCCCTTAGGCCCTCCTCAACAATCCGCAGCATCCCCCCAACCCAACCTCTGAGTGAGAATTTCTGCCTTGTTTTAGGGACCCCCAGATCCAGTCATAGCTCAGAACCAGTGAGTGTGTGGGAGAGGTGCCTCTCCCAACTAATCCACGTTTTCCGCTTCAGACTCAGCTCAGGCCTATCATACACACCTGAGATGAAACCCTGCAGATCCAATCCCTGCAAAGAGATTAGGGGACAGAAACATCCAGTTAGTCCAGGAGCAGAACATCTTACCAGAGGGACACAACAGGTTCACTCAAAAGGGCAACAGCAGGAAGGAGCTGAGCACAGAGCCAGATCCAAGACAGGCACAGCTGGATAAATCCAAACTTTGTAGATCTGCACCTGAAGTTCAATAGGTGTTAAGGTTATAATGGCACCAAGCTCCACAACAAAGGTCAGAAAACATGGCTACACATAATGCCAATGAGAAGAAACAAAATGCAATTTCAGAACCCAAGCCCACCCATAACAAGTGCAGAGGACACTAACACAGAACAAATTGGGAATCACACAGCTGAAATCAGTGAATCAAAGACTTCTGAAATAAAGAAACAGATGCAGAAAGGTATAGAGGAACTCAGATTGGAAAAGAAAAAAGAAATCCCTGAATTAATGATATCTGCAATAAAGAATCAAATGCGGAAACATATGGAGGAAACCCAATGCCCACCCAGAACAAGGGAAGAGGGCACTGCCTCAGCTCAAATGTATGGATTAATAGCGTCGGTAGTAAATAAACAAGAGCAGAAAGTCATAGAGGAACTCAGATTGGAGGTCTTTTCTACTACCTCCAATAAAATGTAAGAATTAATAATGTTGATAATAAATAAGCAACAGCAGAAAGGTATAGAGAAACTCAGAGTGGAATTTTCTGAAAGAAGAAAAGAATTATAGGAACTCATAGCATCTGAACTAAACAATCAACTACCGAAACATAAGGAGGAAACCCAATCTGAAAAAATAACACTGCAGTAAAAGAATTAATAACTACTTCTAAAGAAGACATTGATAAAAAAGAGGAGATAGAAAAATGATGGATTCCTTTAATGAGCAATAGAAGAAAGAAATAGATCACATGAAGCAGAGTCAAAGAATTATAGAGGTATTGAAAATCTCAATCACAAGCTTGCAAAACCGTTTAAGTGAAAGTGAAGACAGAGATTCAGATACTGAAGTCGCTGGTACAGCTATTGAAAAGATAAGAAAGGATCTCTTTAAACCAAGTAGGATACAGGAAAAAATATTTCATCACCAGCAACATGATGCAAAGATGAACAATGTGACACTAATAGGCATCAATGAGAAAGAAGGAGTCAATACAAATGACATTAAAAAAATATGGGCAGAAGTAGTAGCAGAAAACTACCCAAATACGAAGAAACAATCTGATATTCAGGTAACCAAAGCATACAGAACACCACGTGATCTCAACCCAATTAAAAACACACTGAAACCTATAATAGTCAAGGTACCAGAAATTCAGCACAAGAGTAACATACTGAAAGTCGCTAGAGAAAACAAGCAGACCACATTCAAAGGAAAACCAAGCAGAATTATGTACAACTTCTATTCACAAACCACGAAGGCAAGAAGAGGATGGAGCAGAGTACTTCAAGTCCTCTATGAAAACAAATTTCAGTCCTGAATACTATACCCTGCAAAACACTCCTTCAAGTTTGATGAAGAAGTGAAATACTTTCATGACAAAGATCAACCAAAGCATTTAATGATGACAAAGCCAACTCTACACAAGCTACTGAAAAATGTTCCAAAGAGGGTCCAAAATAGTCAGAATTCCACGAATGAGACCAGAAGCAACTAACTAAGTAGGGCAAGCAAGTAAACACAGGAGAAACAGGAGGAAACTACAACCACTAAATAACATGTCAGTCATGAGTCGATACATCTCAATTATGACCATTAATGTAAATGAACTCAATTCACCTATTAAGAAAAATAGACTGGCAGAGTGGATTTTGAAATAAAATCCAATAATATGCTGTATAGAAGAAACACATTTAATTCAAAAAGACATTCGTAGGCAGAAAGTCAAAGGATGGAACAAAATATTACATGCCCCATCATCTCAGGAAAAAGCAGGGGTAGCAATCCTATTCTCAGACAGAATCAACTTCAACCTAACAATGATCAAGTGAAAAAAAGAAGACCAACATATACTGGTTAGGGCAAAATTTCAAGAGGAAGAGGTAACACTCATAAATACGTATGCACCAAACACAGGAGCACCCAACTATATAAAGCACATCTTAACGGAGATGAAAAATCTAATATCCAATACAACAATCTTAACAGGAGACCTTAACAGCCCCTTATTCCAAAAATATAGGTCAACCAGACAAAAATTAACAAAGGAGTAAGAGAACTGAACCAGAGCTTGAAACAAATGGACTTGGTGGACATATACAGAGTGTTCCATACAAACACAGCTGAATACACTTTTTCCTCAGCTGCACATGGGTCATTTTCTAAAATAGACCACATACTAGTCCATAGGTCATGCTTAAGTATATGCAAGAAAACAGAAATTATCCCATGCATATTATCTGAACAGTGCAATAAAACTGGAAATAAAGGACAAAAGAAATCAGAAAAAAATCCCTAAATACATGGAAATTAAATGACATTCTACTTAGAAACAAACGGGTCACAGATGAAATTAAACAAGAAATTCAACGATATCTACAATTCAAGGAAACTTCAAGCACAACTTATAGTAATTTATGGGATACGATGAAAGCATTTCTCAGAGGGAAATTCATAGCTGTGACCTCACAATTCAGGAAAACAGAACGCGAACAAATAAATACCCTAATGCTGCACCTTCAACAACTAGAAAAGGAAGAGCAAACCAAACACAGAGCCAAAATATAGGAAGAAATCATGACGATTAGAGCAGAGATTAATTCAATTGAGATGAAGAAAACAATTCAAAGAATTAACAAAACAAAAACTTGGTTCTTTGAAAGATTAAATAAAATCGATAAGCTCTTAGCTAACCTCATCAAAAGAGGAAAGAAAAAATTCAAATACAAGCAATAATTAATGAAATGGTTGTAATTACCAGAGACCCAGTGGAAATTAAGAAGATTATCAATAGCTACTTTGAGAATTGTTACTCTCATACATTAGAAGACACAGACGAAATGGACAGATTCCTGGAAAGGTAGCAATTACCAAAACTAAATCGAAAAAATTTAAACACACTTAATGGCCCAAAAACAGCCAATGAAATATGAAATGTAATAAAAAAAAAACCTACCAACAAAGAAAAGTACAGGTCTGGATGCATTCACAGCTGAATTCTACAAGATATTTACAGAAGATGTGGTCCCTATACTCCTCAAGATCTTCCATGAAATTGAAATGGAGGCAATTCTCCCAAAATCATTCCTGGATGTAAGTATTATACTGATACCTAAACCAGGGAAAGATGCAACTAAGAAAGAGAACTACAGGCCAATCTCCCTCATGAACACTGAAACAAAAATCCTCAATAAAATCCTAACAAATAGACTACAAATCATCAAGGAGATCATACAGCATGAACTGGTAAGATTCATCCCAGGTAGGCAAAGATGGTTCAATATTCAAAAATCTATAAATGTAATACACTATATCAATAGAGTGAAAACTAAAAACCACATGATCATCTCCAATGATGCAGAAAAGGTTTTTGACAGAGTATAAAACTCATTCATGGTCAAAGTCCTAGAGAAAATTGGAATATATGGTCTCTATTTCAATCTGGTAAAAGTCCTTTATGAAAATACAATGGATAACATAATTCTAAATGGGAAAAACTGAAATCTTTTACTCTTTGTTCAGGTACAAGACAAAGATGCCCTCTATAGCAACTCCTATTCAATAGAATTCTGGAATTCTTAGCTACAGCCATTAGAAAAGAGAAACAAATAAATGGAATAAGAATATGTAAAGAAGAAATTAAATTATCATTTCCAGAAGACATGATATTTTACTTGGAAGAACCAAAAAACTCCACCAAGAAACTACTAAAATTAATACAGAAATTCAGTAGCATAGCAGTTTATAAAGTCAATACCCAAAAGTCAATAGCATGCCTCTACACGAGTAACAAACACACTGAGAGGGAAATCATACAAACAATACTTTAACAATAGCATTGAGGAAACTGAAGTACTTTGGAATTAATCTAACTAAACAAGTCAAAGATCTTTTCAAGAAAAATTACAGTACTCTTAATAAAGAAATCATAGAGGATTTCAGAAAATGGAAAAATATTTCATGTTCCTGGATAGGAAGAACCATTATAGTGAAGATGGCCATACTCCCAAAATTGCTGTACATATTTAATATTCTCCAATCTAACTACCACCAACATACTTCAAAGAGCTACAGAAAATATTCCTACAATTTATTTGGAACCAGAAAAGAACTAGAATACAAAGGCAATCCTGGGCAATATTAAAAGGCAGGAGGCATTACAATTCCTGACTTGAAATTATACTACAAGGCTACTGTGATAAAATCAACATGGTACTGACAACAAAATAGAAGTGAGGATCAATGGAATAGATTAGAAGATGCTGAAGCCCCTATCAAGAAACTCAGCCAACTTATCTTGACAAAGGGGTGAAATATACTCACTGGAAGAAAGATAGCCTCTTTAATAAATGTGATAGAAAAACTGTCTCTATAAATGCCGTTTATCAAATCTTGACCCAGGTCTATCGCCATACACTAAGCTAAAGTCAAAATGGATTAAAGATCTAAAGATTAAAACAGAGACACTAAATCTCCTGGAAGAGAATGTAGGAGGTACTCTAGAAGGCATAGGGGGAGGCAAAGAATTCATGAAGAAAAATCAAATTTCAAGGGAAGCACTTGAAAAAATTAACAACTGGAACCTGCTCTTACTGAGAAGTTTTTGCAAGTCAAAAGAAATTACCAACAAAGGGAAAAGGCAACCCACAAATTTGGAAAAAAATCATGACATATAAGTACTCGGACAAAGGTCGGCTCACTAGAATTTATAAAGAACTAAAAAACATTAGGGCCCCAAAATTTAAAGACCCTGTCCAGAAATTGGCATCTAAAATGGACACACACTTCTCAGAGGAGAAAATTAAAGAAGTGAATAAATATATGAAAAAATGCTCCACATTACTAGCCATCCGTGGAATGCACATTAAAATGCATTGAGATATCATCTCATCCCCGAAAGAATGACTATTGTAAATAAATCAACCAACATCAAATGTTGGAGAGACTGTGTGGAAAAAGGAACCCTTCTACACTGCTGGTGGGAATGTAGACTAGTGCAACCGTTATGGAAATCAGTGTGGAGACTCCTCAGAAAACTTGGACTTGAAATCCCATTTAAACAAATTATTCCTCTCCTGCGAATTTTCCTGGAGGACCTGAAAACATCATATCATAGTGATATATGTGTGCCTATGTTTCTAGCAGCACAATTTGTGATAGCCAAATTTGGGAAACAACTGCAATGCTTATCACCTGAGGAATGGATGAAAAAGATGTGGTATTTTTATATAATGGAGTATTACTCAGCTATAAAGAATTATAAACTAGAAGCCGTTATAGTGAATTGGATGCTACTTGAAAATATACTCATAATTTAAATAAAGCAGACACACATGTGTAAATATGATATATTTTCCCTAGTATATGAACTCAAAAGAAGAAATACAAATAGAAATTATAATAAAAGAAAAAGGAAAGCAAGAACTCTAGGACTAACTCATTAAGGGAATGAAAGGAGAAGAGCTAGGAAACTTTACAATGACAGGTCATACAGTTATGTGTAGAAGATGAGCAACACAATGGTGCTGAGAAACACCAGAAGATTTTGAATCTAGCAGTTAATGGGAAAGAGTCTCTCCCTGACTACCTATATATATATACTGACACCTGTGAACTAAGCAACTGCACTGAAGATGGCAACTTGTAATTTTGGATTCATTCTTGGTTTGCCTGTCATTCTGGTCTTCTGAACACAGGCTGCTTGTCGTTGCATGCCAGTTGCTTCTCTGCTGTCTCTCAGGTAGATGATTGCTCAAAATAATGGGGTGGTGAATGAAGGAGGAGACGGGAAAAGAAATGTTTTAGGACTGTCCTGCTTCAAGGTTGTATATGGTTAGATTTTTGGA
>NW_004524721.1:1015704-1017594 GCF_000260255.1 Octodon degus
AGAAAGGATCTCTTAAAAACAACTGGGATGCAGGTAAAAATAATCTATCCCCTACAAGATGATGCAAAGATGAACATTGTAAGACTAATAGGCAGCAATGAGAAAGAAGGTGTCAATACAAATGATGTAAAAGAATATGGGCAGAAGTAATAGCACAAATCTTCCCAAACATGAGGAAACAATTGATGTTCAGGTAATTGAAGCCTACAGAATACCAAATAACTTCAACCCAATTAAAATACACAGAGAGGTATAATAGTCAAGATCCCAGGAATCCAGCACAAGAAAAATATACTGAAAGCCGCTAGAGAAAAGAAGCAGATCATATTCAAGGGAAAACCCATCAGATTTATGGCCGACTTTTCTTCACCAACCATGAATGCAAGAATATGGAGTGGAGTACTTGAATTCCTCTATGGAAAAAATTCCAGCGAAAGCTACTATACCTTGCAAAAGTCTTTCAAGTTTGATGGTGAAGTGAAATACTTCCATGATAAAGAACAACTAAAGAATTTTGTTATAGCAAAGCCAACCCTACATAGGCTTCTGAAAGATGTTCTACAGAAGGACCAAAATGATCAGAACTAGGTGATCTAGAACAGAAGGAATGCACTAATTAGGGAAAACAACTAAACACAGGAGAAACAGATAGAAACAACAGCAGGTAAATAATATGTCAAACATAAGTCAACACATCTCAGTTAAAACCATCAATGTAAATGGACTAAATTCACCAGTTAAGAGAAGTAGACTGCCACAGTGGATTAGCAAACAAAATCCAACAATACGCTGCATACAAGAAAAATATTTAAATCAAGAAGACATTCATAGTCTTAAAGTCACATCATGGAAAACAATACTACATTCCCCAGCACCTCAGAAAAAAGCAGGGTTACCAATCCTGTTTTCAGAAAGTCTCAACTTCAAAACAAGAATGATCACACCAAATAAAGAAGGCCACTACATACTGGTTAGGGAAAAAATTCAAGAGGAAGATGTAACAATCATGAATATCTATGCACCAAACACAGGAGAACCCAACACTATAAGACAAACTTTAATATACATGAAAAATTAATATGCTTTAATTTATAACTCTGTTGTTGTTTTGCTTTTATTTTTTCTTCATAATTTTACTGAGAATTAAATAGCAATGAAAAGTTTTAAATCAAATTGGTAGATCAGTTGCAATAATTAACACATTGCATACAGCCTTCCTAGTGGTTGTTTGTTGTACCAGATGCAAAAATGATATCCTCTTTACAAACACTATTAGAAAAAATCCCCCTACTCGTTGAATTAATAAAATGTAGCTATATAACTTTCCCAACCATTTTGAATACACAGATACAGAATGGATATTTATCTATATCCTCTTTAAAAAAATGTAGAGCCCAGTGCAGTGGACTGCATTTTCAGTGATTACTGAATCCTGAGCTTTCTTTATAAAGCTTGCTTTGACTGTCAGATGATACTATTAATTAATTATTTTGTCCTGTAAATTGTAAACTAACTTTGATGTAGGTCTCTTTGTTTCCCTTATCTTAAAATCATTCCTTTGAGGAGTTACATTTATCTTACAAATTAAAAGTACTCTAGAATAAAAAAAAATCTAATATTGAAGACCACAATCTTAACACTCCCTTAACTCAAAAAGATAGGCCAACCAGACAAAAAATTAAAAAAGATGCAGCAGAACTGAAACAGAAGGTGGAACAAATTGACTTGGTGGACATATACAGAGTGTTCCACACAAGTACAGCTGAATACACATTTTATTCAGCTGAATATGGGTCATTTTTAAACATAGACCACATACTAGTGTATAGGTACTGCTTAACCATATGCAAAGAAAAAGAAATTATCCTATGCTTATTATTTGATCACAGC
>NW_004524721.1:1025668-1031599 GCF_000260255.1 Octodon degus
AAAAAAAAAAGAAAACAGAACGGGAACAAATAAACACCCTAGTGCTGCATGACAAGATTATCAATACCTTCTATGAGAATCTTTATACTCACACAATAGAAAACACAGATGAAATGGAAAGATTCCTAAGAAGATACAAATTACCAAAACTGAATCAAGAAGATATAACAACTGTCAATAATGGAACAATAGCCAATGAAATACCAAATATAATAAAAAGCCTGCCACCAAAGGAAAGTCTGGGTCCTGATGGAATCACAGCTGAATTCTACAAGAAATTTATAGAAGATATAATCCCTATGCTCCTCAAACTCTTCTATAACACTGAAAAGAAAACAGTCCTCCTAAAATCATTGCAGGAGTGAAGTATTATGTTGATACCCAAACCAGGAAAGTACACAACTAAAAAAGAGAACTTCAGGGCAATCTACTTCATGAACATAGATGCAAAAATCCTCAATAAAGTCCTAACAAATACAATGCAGCAAATCATCAAGAAGATCATACACCATGACCAGGTAAGATTCATCCCAGGCATGCAAACATGCTTCCATATAAGCAAATCTATAAATGTACTACACTGTATTACTAGAGCAAAATCTAAAAAATACATGATCATCTCAATTGATGCAGAAAAGGCTTTTGAAAAAGTCCAACACTCATTCTTGTTCAAAATCCTACAGAAAATTGGAATAGAAGGTCTCTACTTCAATCTGATAAAAGCCATCTATGAGAACCCAACCGCTAATATAATTTTAAATGAGGAAAACCTGAAATATTTTTCTCTCAGACCTGGGTAAAGACAAGGATGTCCTTTATCACCACTCCTTTTCAATATAGTATTGTAATCATCAGCTAGAGCCCTTAAACAAGAGGTAGAAATGAAATGATTAAGAATAGGTAAATAAGAAGTTAAATTATGATTATTTGCAGATGACATGATATTTTCTTGGAAAACCCAAAAAACTCTACCAAGAAGCTACTAGATTTGGCACACAAATTCATTAGCATGGTAATACTAAAAACTCAAAGATTTTTCATGGAAAATTACAGTAGTCTAAAAAAAAAGAGATCATAGTGGATTTCAGAAAATAGAAAGATATTCCCTGCTCCTTGTAGGAAGAACCAACATGATGAAGATGGCCATTGTCCCAAAATTGTTGTACAGATTTAATCAATCCCTATCAAACTGCCATTAACATACCCCCAAACCTACAGAAATCATTTCTAAAATTTATATGGAACCAGAAAAGACCTAGAATAGTAAAGGCAATTCTGACAAATGAATACAAGGCAGGAGGCATTACAATTTCTGACTTGAAAATAAACTACAAATCTACTGTGATAAAATCAAGATGGTATTGGCAACAAAATACATCTTACAATCGGTGGAATAAATTAGATGATGCAGGGGACTTTCTCAAAACACTCAGTCATCTGATTGTTGGCAAAGGGGCCAAAAATGTTTAGTGGATGAAAGATAGCCTCTTTAAAAAATGGTGCTGGAAAAATTGGCTCTCTGCATGCTGAAAACTAAAAATTGACCCTGGTCTATCACCATGCACTAAGCTAAAGTTAAGAAGGATTAAAGATCTACACATTAGAACAGAAATACTAAATCTCCTGGAAGAGAAAGTAGGAGGAACTCTTGAAGACATAGGGGTAGGCAAAGAGTTCATCAACAAAAAACAAATCGCATGGTTAACACTTGAAAAAATTGACAACAAGACCAACACTTCTCAATAGAAGTTTTTGCATGTCAAAAGAAATTACCAACAAATTGAAAAGACAACTCCCAAATTTCAAAAAGTAATCATAACTAATAAGCACTCAGACAAAGGTCTGCTCTCTAGAATGTATTAAGAACTAAAATACATCAGGGCCCCTAAATTTGAAGACCCAACCCAGAAATGGGCATCCAAGATGAACATACACTTCTCAGAGGACGAAATTAAAGAGATAAATATAAGTAAAAAGGTTTCACATCACTAGCCATCCATGAAATGTAAATTAAAACAACACTGAGAAACCATTTCAACCCAGAAAGAATAGCTATCATAAAAAATCAGCAAACAACAATTGTTGGAGAGGTTGTGGGGAAAAGGGAACCCTTCTCTACTGCTTGTGGGAATGTAAACTGATGCAACCACTATGGAAATCAGTGTGGAGACTCCTTAAGAAACTAGTACTGGAAATCCCATTCAAGCCAGCTATCCCCCTACTGGACATTTTGCTGGAGAAATTGAAAACGTCATATCATAGTGACATATGTGTACCAATGTTTACAGCAGTACAATTTGAGATAACCAAATCTTGGAAAAAACCAAGATGCTCATCACCAGAGGAATGGATGAAAAAGATGTGGTATTTTTACAAAATGCAGTATTACTCAGCTATAAAGAATGATAAACTTGAAGCTTTTATATTTAAGTAGATGCCACTCGAGGATATACTCAAGTGGAAATAAGTGAAATAAACCAGACCCACATGTGTAAATATCATATAATCTACTTAGTATTAGAAATCAGAAATAACACAAATAGAAAGTTATAACATGTAAAAGGAAAGCAAGAACTTAAGGTTTGGGCAATGAGGAATGACTAAGGAGAAAAGCTGGGAACAGGACAGGGGCAAAACCATACACTTGTATGCACAAATTGGCAAGGCAATGCTCCTAAGAAACATCAGCAGGTTTTTGAAACTAGCAGTTAATTGATAGGATTCTCAACCTGACTAATTATATATGCTGATACTTGTGAACCAAGCAACGACACTGAAGATAGCAATGTGTAATACAAGGGTCACGTTTGGAAAATGCCTGCCATTCTGGTCTTCTAAATACATACTTCTTGTAATGACATACCAATAATATTACCATACCGTCTCACGAGTAAATTTTTTAAAATAGGTAATATAAGATAAAAAGACATAAGTAAAAGAAAAAAATTGTCACATGACTGTCCTGCCACAATGCTGTATATTGTCAGATTTCTAAATTTCTGTGTAAAAATATGTTTATTCCTATTTTAAATTTATTTCCTTCATATTCTGTAAGGACTTAAAGTTCAACATATCAATACTTGATGGAAAATGCCTGTCCCACGTTATGCCTAAGATGTTTTATATTTAGACAGATAGTTAGGGTATATAAAGTAAAGCCATATTAATATGCTGGGATGTAAAGTCTCTAGTCAACAATTTCTGCAGATAACCCACTACTATTGTGGACTGCTGGACTGTGTTGTATTGTTTTGCTGAATTCAAGCACCTACAATATTTCGATGGCAATAGAGTACCCATCTCTAACAGGACTAGACAAAAAAGGGAATACAAAGGAAGGACCATTTTGTATTTGTATATACAGAGTAGTTAGGATAGATATACAGTTATTTTCCTTTAATTCATTGAGAAGAAAGATTTGTAGTAGTAGTGTGTGGACAGGATATCATCTCAGTTTCTTGTGCTGTGGATAATCACTAAGAAGATAACAATGTACAATATATTAATTATTGAAAATACCTTATTAATCAGCTTTGAAACTGCCTCATTGATATTTGTTCCTGAATAAAATAAAATAAAAGCTATCTATAATTTTTGTAACTTGTTATTTCCACACCTCACAAATTATTCAAATGCATTTTTCAAAAAATATCATCATCACATGCCTTTACTTTATCATGTAGATTGTAACTTCTGTAGATATAAAGATTTTATTTAAGCCAATACCCCTAATTTCAGTATCCATCAGAATCACTTGGAAATCTTGGGAAAATAGATTGCTAGGCCTATTGTCAAATATTCTGATTCTATTTGCATTTCTAGATTTTCAGTTGGGGACAGTGCTTTTGGTCTGGCTTTGTCCTACACTATTGGATGTTTTTCATCCCTCATTCAGTCTACTTTGAGTATCTTTTGAACACATTTATTCAATCTAATATTTCTCAAAATTGATACATTTACTAAGTACAAACTGCCTACATGCCAAGAAGTCCAAGAATCTGTAAGAAAAAAATGAAATGTAGACTTTGTTTACTGAAATTTCACAGTCCAACTGCATAGATCACATTTATACACAAACCCATTCCAATACATTTTATGGAAGCAAAATGTTAAAAATAAAATAATTATATTCAGACAAAAGAATACTGAGTTAGCATGGACTTTTGTAGATGATTTAGTATTTATTGGCTTAATAAAAACAAGATGGAAAAATGTTTATTGAGATAGAAAATTTAAAGTACTTCATCTCAATATTTAGATGACATTTTCTGTAGAAGGCCATTACATCTCCTACAAATAAATTATAGCTTTATTTCTTTTATTCTAATCCTTATAGATTGTGTGTCATATAATTATTTGTAGTTTCTTAATGGAGTTTTTGAGTACATAGCACATGTTATGGTTATTAAAACAGTCTTTCCATAGTTCATGACCTATGGTAATCTTATATATCTTCAGAAATGGCTTCTAAAGTTCTACAGAATGAAGATCTACAGAAATGGCTTCCATTGAGGATGTGGTCCAGTATCTCTATTCCTTTAGATTCTGAATCCAGATTATAAAATTTTATTGCACAGTTTTAATCTTATTCCAAAATATATATGTGAATATTGTGTTAGTTTTACCTTGCTATAAGATACATTTGCAAAATAAACTTATGAATAGAAAAAATTTGCTGTGACTTAAACTTGTAAAGGTTACACTCTACCACTGGCCCCAATGTTTGTGGATCTATGGTAAGTCATTGATCACTACAGTGTGTGCAGCAGAAAATATTGCACCCTTCGCACAGGAGCAGTGAAAGAAAGAAAGGACGGAGCAGGATCTCGCCACACTCTGTTGAGGGCTTGCCTTTAATGACCTAAACACCTTACACCATCTCCCCTACAAGAATTCCATGTCCTTGAAATAATGACATCCTGATCCTCTGAGGATGTTAAACACCTAGGGATTTAGGTGTGTTTAGGGTCCAAATATGGCTCATTTCTGTTATGTTTTATCTTCACAATTAATGATATAAGGAGAAAAGTCCTTTATTTCCTTTGCCACCAAGCCATCCAACTCCCATTCTGAGATTGCACTAGGCTAAACTATAGGTCTGCGTGAGTTTTACATATTTATAGAATTTTATATGACTATTTAAGCAGATAAAATGTGCAAAAGTATCTGAAACATTTTTGCAGTAAATTTTTACATATTACTGTTTCCTTCCCTAAATTGGAGCCATGTTTTGTCCTCTGTTCTATATATTTTATTGTTTTGTTTCAAAGACTCTTTCAAACTTTTCCCTCTATAGATCTACCTCTATATAATTTCATCATAATTACTTGCCCAGCCTGATATATATGGGCATTAACGTTGTTTACAAAGTTTTATTTACACAAGAACATAATAATTTGCTTTATGTGTGACACAGAATGTCTTCAAACTTTGTTAAACTATGAAAAATACATTGCAATGTCAAACAGAATTGTGTATTTGTGATTTTAGAGAATTTCAAAAATGCCTTCTATAGTATTAACATTCATAGATAAAAAGGCAAAGTATAAGAATGGTGTTTTCATTAAAGCTGTACTATCAAGGGACATATTACACCTGAAATTTGGCCAGCGTGTTTTTGAAAGAAAATTGGTGCTTTAGAGAATTTTGCATTTCCGTTTTTCATGCTAACTATGGAAACTGGCATCTTTTATCTGTATTTATGAGTGATTTCTGTAACCATTCTCATTCATTCTCTTTATCCTTTTTTATTAAAGCTCATTAGTATTTTCTCCTTATCATTTATTTTATGTTACAACTTTATAAATCAGGTTAATTTTTTCCCTGCAAGATTAAATGCAAACTTTCTTTGTCAAATTGTTCAACTGCATTACTGTATTTTGTCCTCATATTCCAAGAAGCCTCTTTTATTGATTTTTTTGTTTTTTAATA
>NW_004524721.1:1031699-1037921 GCF_000260255.1 Octodon degus
TATTTATTTATTTATTTATTATTTTTTGTAGAACCAAGTAGTGAACTCAGGTCCTTATGCTTGCCAAGCAAGCACTTATTCTACTGAGCTATCTCCATGGACCTATTACTTTATTTTTATTAACAAAACTTTTTCTCATTTTCTTCAGGGTGAGCATTATGGTAGTTTTCCAAGCTGTTCTCCTCCAGATTTATTTGTCTTGAATACTTGCTTGCAAACTGATGGAGTTTTAGTAATTGATTCAACCATGGGAGCATTAGTTTCATCATGTAGTCTAATCCATCAGTAAATTCATCAGCTGAATGGGCCGTAAGGAGGTGACATCTAGCTGGAGGGAGTTATTCACTGAGGATGTGTTTTGAAGATGATTTCATGTACCTGATCTGCCCTCCAATCTCTCTGCTTTCATTAGATAAGAAGTCTTCCTCCTTCACATCTACCTGCTATGACTATTTGACCTTACCACAGGCCTAAAACAATGAACCCATCTGATGATGAACTGAAACCTCTGAAACAGTTAAATAAAATCTTTCCTTTAGCTTTTTCCGGTGCTTTATCACAACAAAACTCAGCTGATGAAAATAGTAACTATGCTAGTAAGGCATTCTCTTTATTGACTTCACCTGATAATTTCATATCTTCGCTTTCATTGGAGGAGTTTTACTGGTTGTAGAATTCTGGACTAATAGTTCATTTCTTTCAGCACTTGAGAAATGGCTCCCTTATTGCTACCTTTCATAGTCTCTGATGAAAAATATGTTTTATTTTAATTGCATTCCTTTATAATACTGTGTCCTTTCTCTTTTACTGCTTCGAAAAGGCTTCTTGTTTTTAGTTCTCAAAGGTTTAAATGTTTTGCCACAGCACAGATTTCTTTGTTTATCTCTTTGAGGCTCATTAGGCTTGATTGCATTCTGTCAAATCTGGAAAATTTCAGACATTATTGTAGCAAGTATTTTTTTCAAGTCTCATCTTCTTGCTTCCAGTTGTACTTTAATAAAACAAATGTTATTTGTTTTGTTATGCTATAATACATTTTGAATTACTGTTCATTTTGTTTCCAGTCTCTTTTATCTGTAATATTCAGATTGATAAATTTTTAAAACTTAATTTATTTTAATATCAATTTATTGATGCATTTTATATATGCATTATAATATTCATGGAAGGGAATGTGTACGTATACATAATATATTTTGTTCCTTTTTTTTTTGTCAATCCATTACCCACCGTTCAATCTCTTACCTTCCTCATAAAATCTTTGTTTCCCTTTTGTTTTTCCTGTTTCACAATATCCATTCTTCATTTTGGCCGTAGTTTACCCATTCACTTTTTCACACTAGAGATACAATATGATATTTCAACATAAGTATTCAAATTTAGTTCATTTGTGTATTAATTCTTTTATATTCTTAGTGGAGCTTTTTGGCTCTTCCAAGTAAAGTATCATGTCATCTTCAAATCATGATAACTTAACTGGTTCTTTACCTACTCTTAATTCTTTTATTTCTCCCTTCTATGTAATGGCTTTTGCTAATAATTCCATAACTCTATTGAATAGGAGGGGTGATAGAGGATATACTTGTCTTGTACTAGATCTGACAGTAAAACATTTCAGGTTTTCCCCATTTAGAATTATATTACCTTTGAGTTGTAATAGGTAGAATTGATCAGAGTGAAGTAGAGGCCTTCCATTCCAATTTTCTGTAGGACTTTGAACATGAATGAGTGTTGGACTTTTTCAAAAGCCTTTTCTGCATCAGTTGAGATGATCATGTGATTTTTATACTTCACTCTATTGATATAGTGTATTGCATTTATAGATATTTGAATATTGAAACATCCTTGCATGCCTGGGATGAATCCTACCTGGTCATGGTGTACGATCTTCTTGGTGATTTGCTGCATTCTATTTGCTAGAAATTTAGTGAGGTTTTTTGCATCTGTGTTCATGAGGGAGGTTGGCCTGTTGTTCCCATTTTAGTTGCGTCTTTCCCTGGTTTTGTTATCAGTATGATACGTACTTCCAGAAATGATTTTGGGAGGACTGTTTCCTTTTCAATTTCATTGAAGACTTTGAGGAGGGTAGGGACTACATCTTTTGTAAATGTCTTGTAGAATTCAACTGAATATCCATGAAAACCTGGACTTTTCTTTATTGCATTCTTTTTATTACATATTTCATTGACTGTTATTGGGTTATTGAGGGTTGTTATATATTCTTAATTCAGTTTTGGTAATTTGTACCTTTCTACGAATCTGTCCATTTCTTCTGTGTCTTCTATTCTGTGAGTGTAACAATTCTCAAAGTAGCTACTGATAATTGTCTGAATTTACACTGGGTCTGTGGTGTTTACACCCTTTTCATTCCTTGCTGCTTGTAGTTGAATTTTTTCTTTCTTCTTTTTGATGTGGTTAGCTAGGGGCTTATCAATTTTATTTAGTCTTTCAAAGCACCAGCTTTTTGATTCATTAATTATTTTAACTGTTTTGTCTTAATTGAATTAATTTCTGCTCTAATCTTTATTATTTCTTTCCTTCTTTGGGCTCTGGGATTGGTTTCCTCTTCCTTTTATAGATGTTGGAGGTGCAAAATTAGTGTGTACATTTGTTCTCGTTCTGTTTTCCTAATGTGTGTCTTCACAGCTGATTTTCACTCTGAGAACTGCTTTCTTTGCATCCCATGAATTCCCATAAATTGTGGTTGAATTTTAATTGGACTGTACATATTGTTGAAATTCTTGATTAATTTCATCTGTAACCCATTGATTGCTGAATAGGGTGTTGTTTAATTTCCATGTATTTAGGGGATTTTCTCATTTCTTTTGTCCTTTATTTCCAATTTCATTGCAGTATTCAGATAATATGCATGGAAAATTTTTTTTTGCTGCATATAGTTAAGCATGACCTATCGATTTGGATGTTGTGTATTTTAGAAAATGACCCATGTGCAGCTAAGAAAAATGTGTATTCAGCTGTGATTGGATGGAACACTCTAGATGTCCACTAAGTCCATTTGTTCCAAGCACTTGATCAGTTCTGCTACTTCTTTGTTAATTGTTTATCTGCTTGACCTATCTTTTTGGGATAAGGGGGTGTTAAATTCTACTGTTAAGAATTTGTATTGCACATTAGACTTTTCATGTCCATTAAATTTGCCTTATATATTTGGGTGCTCCTTTGTATGGTGCATACATAGTTATGAGTGTTACCTCTTCCTCTTGAATTTTTTCCCTAACCAGTATAAGTGGCCTTTTTTATTTCATTTGATCATTCTTGGTTTGAACAACTGTATTAATGTTTATTTGATTTTTCATGTTTATTAATATTTGCTTTATAGAATTTGTTGTACTGGTATATGAAGCATATATATTTATTATTTTTATTGTAACTCTTGAAGTATTTTGTCATTAAACACATTAGCAACGTTTGTTTTTCTAGTTTAAACTCAGCTTGAAATCCACAATTAATGCAAATAACTAGCAACCCCAATTTTTTCTGCCTCCTGTTTTATGTAGTGCTTTTTTGGTCCTTTTGAAAATTAATTTTATTGTGAAACAAATAGTAATGAGACAGTTTCAAACCTGATTAGTAGGACAGTTTCAATAATTAATGCATCACATATTGTTATCTTTGTAGTGGTTATTTGTTGTACAAGATGAATACATGGTATCCTGTCCAAAACACTATTAGTAGAACACCTTCTTTTCATAGAATTAAGAGAAAGTAGCTGTCTATCTATACTGTTTCACATATTCAGAGACAAAATGGTCCTACATTTGTATCCTTTTTTTTTTTTTCGTTTAGTTTTGTCAGAGATGGATATTCCATTGTCAGTTAAATATTGTAGGTCCATGAATTCAGTAAAATAATCCAATATAGTCCAGCAGTCCATAATACTATTGTGTTACCCATAGGATTAGCAATGTCAAAAGTTGTTCTCTTCAGCCTTTTAGAGCTCAACATATCAATATGGCTATATTTTTTATACCACGTTTTCACATGTTTATGCTGGATGATTAATAACAAGATGAAGGAAAATCTACATAACAAGAAACATAACTTTTGTATCTGACAAGATCAAGTTCCATCAGGATTAAGCCAAAAACCCTGTACCACAATTTGTAGATCCTTTGTCAGTGTCAGTCATGTGGGTGAGTCTTGGCCATTGCTTGAACAACTTGCATTCAGTGAAAGCCTGAGAGAATGTTTGCTCTCCATGTGACTCTCCTTGGGCACACATAACATCATAGATCTCTTTTCTTTGTAGATCTATAATCTCCTTGATCTGAAAGTTTAGGCCACAACTGTGTAACATGTTACAGTACAGGTTCTCCTGTATTCTGAGTCCTCACTAACCTGGAAGGACTAGCGCCAAAATGTTGGTTATTCATGCATCCTTTCCCTTTACCTAATTTTTGGTCTGCAAACTGAGGTAGTTAACCCTCCATGATAGAAGCTTAATGATATTATTACCCTATGACATAGGTCCTTGAGCTTAACCTCACTATCTGTCTGATTATCAAACATCTTACACATTACATGGAACAGGTATTTTCCATTAAGTATTGATATATTAAACTTTAAATCTCTAAATATGTGAAGAAAAAAAAGGAAAAATAAATAAAATATTAAAACAATATTTTAAAAACAGGAACAAACAATTACATAATTTTATCCAGAAATTTAGAAATCTAACCATTTACAAAGTTGTAGCAGGACAGTTGTATGACATATTTTTTCTTGTCCCTTGTTTTCATTTATTACTATTTGTTTTAAAAGAAAAGTTTTTTTGAGAGACAGTATGGCAGTAATTGATATGACTTGAAAAGAAGTACGTATTTAGAAGACCAGAATGACAGGCATGCAAAGCATGATCTTTCATTACACATTTCTACCTTCAGTGCAGCTGCTTAGTTCACAGGTATCAGCATATAAAGTTAATGAGGATGAAAATCCTACCAGTTGCCTGCTAGTTTCAAAATTCTTCTGAAGATTCCTAGGATCATTGTCTTCCAGTCCTGTGCATATAAATGTCTGGCTTTACCCTCTTCATGTTTTCTAGCTTTTCTCCTCTCCCTCTCTTCATTGTTTTATCCTTAAGTTCTTGTATTCCTTTTAACTGTGTTATACTTTTCTATTTTATTTCATTTTTTGAGTTCTTACACTAGGGAGCCTATATGATATTTACACCTGTGGGTCTAGTTTATTTCATTTATAAGTTTATTTTCAAGTAGCATCTACTTAAATATAGTCTTCAAGTCAATCATTCTTTATAGCTCAATAATACTCCATTCTATAAAAATACCACATCTTTCTCATCCATTCCACAAGTGATGGGCATCATGCTTGGTTCCAAGATTTGGGTATCACAAATTGAGCTGCTATAAATATAAGTGAACATATATCACAATTATATGATGTTTTCAGTTCCTCCGGGAATATTCCCAGTATGGAGATAGCTGGTTTGAATGGGTTTTCCAGTCCTGGATTTTAAGGAGTCTCCAAACTGATCTCCATAATGGTTGCATGAGTCTACAGTCCCACCAGCAGTGAAGAAGGGTTCCCTTTTCCCCTCAGCCTCTTCAACATTTCTTGTTGTTTCTTTCCTGTATGATAGCCAATCTCTGTGGGGTGACATGATATTTCAGTGTTGTTTTAGTTTGCATTTCACAGATGGCTATTGATATGGAGCATTTTCTTTTTTACATATTTATTCACTTCTCTAATTTTGTCCTCTGAGAAGTGTATTTTAATCTCAGATGGACATTTGAGCATTTTCTCTTTCAATTTTGGGGCCCTAATGACTTTTAGGTATTTATAAATCCTAGAGAGCAGACTTGTCTGAGTGACTATTAATTAAGATATTTTACAATTTTTGCGTTCTTTTTTCACTTTTTTGGTAATTTCTTTTGACATGTAGAACTTCTCAAGAAGAGGAAGTCCCATTTGTCAATTCTTTCATGTATTACTTGTGCAATTTGATATTTCTTCACGAACACCTTGCCTACCCCTATATCTTCAAGATTTTCTTCTACTTTCTCTTCTAGGAGATTGAGAGTTTCTGTATTAATGTGTAGATCTTTAATCCATTTTGACTTTAGCTTAGTGCATGGTGATAGACTTGGGTCAAGTTTTACTTTTTGGTAGGTAGAAAGCCAGTTTTTGCAGCACCATTTGTTAAAGAGGTTATCTTTCTTCCAGTAAGTATATTTGGCCCCT
>NW_004524721.1:1043151-1052019 GCF_000260255.1 Octodon degus
AGTAAAATATTTGCCTACAGGAATGATTTTGGGAGGATTGCTTCTTTTTCAATTTTCATAAGTTTGAAGAGTATGGGAACATGTCTTCTGCAAATTTCTTATAGAATTGAACCATGAATCCATCAATACATGGACTTTTCTTTCTTGGTAGGTTTTTTAGTGCATTTCATATTTCATTGGCTTTTATTTGGTTATTGAGAGTTCTCATATCTTCTTGACTCAGTTTTGTTGATTTGTACTTTTTTAGAAATCTGTCCATTTCATCTGTGTTTTCTATTCTGCGAGCATAAAGACTCATAGAAAGTATTGATAATCTTGTCGTGCAGCATTAGGGTATTTATTTGTGAATCCATCCGGACCTGGACTTTTCTTTGTTGGTAGGTTTTTAATTACATCTCGTAATTTATTGGCTGTTATTGGGCTATTGAGAGTGTTTATATCTTGTCAATTCTGTTGTGATAATTTGTACCTTTCTAGGAATCTGTCTATTTATTCTGTGTCTTGTGTTGTGTGAGAGTAATGATTTTCAAAGTAGCTATGAATAATCTTCTGAATTTCCACTGGGTCTTTGGAAGTTGCACACTTTTCATTCCTTATTGCTTGCATTTAAATTTTTTCTTTCCTCTTTTAGATGAGATTGTCTACAGGCTTATCAATTTTATATAATCTTTCAAAGAATGAGCTTTTTGATTCATTAATTGTTTGAACTATTATTGTCTTGTTTCAATTTCTGCTCTAATCTTTATGATTTCTTCCCATCTTTGGGCTTTTGGTTTCGTTTGCTCTTCTTTTTGTAGATATTGAAGGTTCTACATTGTGATGTTTATTGTTCCTGTTCTGATTTCCTAATGTGTGCATTCACAGCTATAGATTTCCTTCTAAGAACTGCTTTCTTTGCGTCCCATAAATTCGGAAATGTTGAATTTTCATTGAATTAGAGATATTCTTCAATTTCTTGTTTTATTTCATCTGTGACTATTGATTGCTGAGGAAGGCATTGTTTAATTTTCATGTATTTAAGTGGTTTTCTGCCTCTTTTGTCTTCCAAGTTTCTTTGCACTGTGGTCAGATATTATGCATGGGTTAATTTATGTCTTCTTGCATATACTTATTTATGACTTGTGGACTAATATGTGGTCTGTTTTAGAAAATGATCCATGTGCAGCTAAAAAAAGTATGTATTCAGTTGTGGTTGGATGGAACACTCTGTATATATCCACTAAGTCCATTATTTCCAATCTCTGGTTCAGTTCTGCTACTTCTTTGCTTATTTTGTCTCTGCTTGACCTATCATTTTGGGATAAGGAGGTGTTATCGTCCCCTGTTATAATTGTGATAGTGATATTAAATTTTTCATGTCCTTAAGGTTTGTCTTATACACTTGGATGCTCCTGTATTCGGTGCATACAGATTTATAAGTGTTACCACTTCTCTTGAATTTTTCCCCTAATCTGTATATAGTAGCCTTCTTTATTTTGTTTGGTCATTCTTGTTTTAAAGTTGAGACTGAGATCAGGACTAATAACCTTTCCTTTGTCT
This sequence comes from Octodon degus, assembly GCF_000260255.1. Taxonomy (NCBI): domain Eukaryota; kingdom Metazoa; phylum Chordata; class Mammalia; order Rodentia; family Octodontidae; genus Octodon; species Octodon degus. The sequence continues at coordinate 1,044,691 of NW_004524721.1, forward strand.
GAGGTGCTGGGTCAAGTGGCATTATTTTCCATCCTTTGACTTTTTAGCCTGTGAATTTTTTTATGATTTAAGTGTGTTTCTTGTATACAGCTAATGTTTGAATTTTGTTTCCAAATTCAATGGGCCAGCCTATTTCTTTTAATTGGTGAACTGAGTTCATTTACATTGACGGATATAATTGAGATGTATTGACTTAAGATTGACATGTTATTTATCTGTTATTTTTTACCCCTATCTCTCCTTTATTTAATGATTTACCCTATTTAGTGGGTTCCCTCCATTTTCATTCACGGACTACTGATCATTTTTATCCCTCTCTAGAACATCTTTTAGTATTCCGTTCAAGGTTGTCTTTGCTGTCATTAGATTCTTTAATTGTTCTTTGTCATATAAGTATTAAAGTTCTCCATTATAGTTTCAAGAGAGCTTTGCAGCCTCTGGGCTGGAATTTGTTTGAATAGAGGACTTGAAGTATTCTGCTCTGTGATCTTCCTGACCTCATGACTTGTAAAGTGCAATCCGCTGTAATTCTAATGGATTTCTCTTTAAATGTGATCTATTTCTTTTTTCTAGCACCTTTCAGTATATTTTTCTTATGCTGGATTTCTGGAATTTTGACTATTATATGTCTAGGTTGTTGTTCTTTGGCGTTCTTTATCTTTCAATTTTCTGAATTTCAAATTGTTTCCCCTTATTTGGGAAGTTTCCTGCTATTACTTCTGCCCATATGCCTTTTGTATCATTTGTTCTTGACTCCTTCTTTCTCATTGTTGCCTATTAATCTCACATTGTTCATCTTTTCATCATCTTGCAGGTGACGAATTATTTTTTTTCTTGTATCCTAGTTGTTTTTACGAGATCTTTTCTTACCTTTCCACTAGCTACGACAGAATATTCAAGACATGGAACACTGTCTTCACTTTCAGTCAAATGATTTTTCCAGCTTGTGATTGAGATTTTAAGTTCCTCTATATCACTTTGACTCTGATTCTTGTGATATGTTTCTTTCCTATATTACTCATTGAAGGATTCCATCATTTTTTCTTACCTCCTGTATTTTTTTATCTATGTCATCTTGAGAAGACTGTTTTTAATTCTTTCGTTATAGTTATCCTTTCTTTTTTTTACTTCAGAGATTATTTCTGATCTGATATCTTATGTATGTTTCTGCATTTGATTCTTTACTTCAGGTGCTATTAATTCAGAGATTTCTTCTTTCCCCCAGAGGTTATTTCTAATCTTAGTTCCTGTATACCTTTCTGCAGTTGTTTCTTTCCTTCAGATGCTATTAATTCAGAGATTTCTTTTTTCTCCCAGTGGTTATTTCTAACCTCCGTTCCTCTATACCTTTCTGCAGTTGTTTCTTTACTTCAGATGCTATTAATTCTGACCTTTAAGCTAGTGTCTTCTACTCTTGTTCTGAGTGGGCTCAGGTTCTGTGTTTGCATTTTTCCCTTCTCTTTGTCATTTTGTATAGCACTGTCCTCTGACCTTTGGTATACAGCTTTGGTGCATTATAACCTTAGCACCTGCTGAAATTTGGGTGTTGATCTATGTGGTTTGAATTTGTCCAGTTGTCCCTGGCCTGGGTCTGGTTGCTGTGCTCAGTTTTTCCTGCTGCACCACTATTAAGTGAACATGTTGTACGCCTCTGGAAAGATGTACTACTCCTGAATTAGCTGGTTGGTTCTGGCCTCTAGCTTCTTTTTAGGGACTTCAGCTGCAGAGTTTCACCCCAGACCTGTATGACAAACCTGGGTTGGGTCCATAGTAATCCACCAGACAAAGGGGAGCATAGATCCAACACACTCACTGTGCCTGGGCTTGGATTTAGTTCCAGAGATGTGCTTCATGTAATGTTGTTTTCCATCCTTTGACTATCTTTGTATAAATTTCTTCTTGAGTAAATGTAAATGTTGGGGGTTTTGTATGCAACATATTGTTAAAACTTATTCTTGATACGTTCTGTCAATTTGTTTCTTTTGATTGATGAATTGAAAGCATTTACAATGATATGTATTGATATCTTTGTCGGTTTATTTTCCTGATCCTGATTCTCTTTCTTTACCTGCATTTCATTGTTTTCCTTTCCTTTTGGATTCATTCTGTTGGAATTCTTTGAGTGATAGGCTTCATTATCTCTTTGGATAATATCCTTCAAAATGCTTTGGAGGGCCTGGGAGATAACTCAATTGAATAAGTCCTTGCCTGTCAAGTGCAAAGGGCCTGAGTTCAATCCTTGGCACTGGAAAAAAGAAAAAAGGAAAGAAAAGAAAACACAACAAAAAACAAAGAAACAAAAAAAAAATTTGGGAGTGCTGATTTGGTGGGTATAAATTTCTTCAGGTTGTTCTTGTCATGGAAATATCTTATTTCTCCATCTATTTTGAGAAATAGCATGGCAGGGTACATCAATATTGGCTGGAATTATTTTCTTTTAAAGCTTCAAATATTTCACTCAAAACTTTCCTTAACTTGAGGGCTGTGTTAAGACTTCTGTGATTCTGATGGGTTATTCTTTTCCAGGATTTTTTTTTTTTTGTCTTTCAGTTCTTAATACTCTTTTTTTGTGCTGAGGTTTTTTGATCTTGACTATTATACTTCTTGGTGTATATTTTCATTTATCATGTCTAATTGAGGTTCTATATGACTCATTTAACTAGATATCAAGAACATAGTTGGGAAGATTTTTGCCTTTAATTCTATGAACGACGTTTTCTTCTCACATGCTCTATCTCCTGCTTTTTTCATTGATTCTGATCTATCTCATGTTATTCTTCTTTACATCATCTTGCAACTGTTCGAATGGTATTTCATAACTCCTTGCTACTTAGGATAAATGTTTCTTTCCATGATCACTAATCATAAATCTGTGTTCTGGATCTGACTGTCTATCTTCACATTGGTTTATTATACTTCATATGCTTTCAATGGAACTTTTAGTATCTTGGTTATCTGTTCGAATCTGTTTCTTTGATTCCATTTCTATCCTATTTCTTTCCTATGCGGTGTTTTCCAGCATTTTTCTAAACCAACCTTTTTTGGCGTGTTATATATTCACTATATCTTTCCTCACTATCTATATCTTTCCTTATCTCTAGTTATTTGAGAAATTATTTCTCACGTTTTGTTTTTTCTCAAAATGTCACTAATTTGTTTTATCAATTCATTGTTACCATTGCACAGAAACCTGATGGCTGGCTTTCAGATTTATCTTTCTCATCACCTCGCAGGTTTGCCTTCGTTAAACTGGAAGTCTGGGCTGCAGCTTCATTCTATGTCTGCTCATTTTCTTTCTTTTTTTTCTTAGTTAAATTTCTCTACTAATGCTTATGAATTGCTAATGGTAGGTAGTTTTATTATTAGTAAATCCTTAGGAAATTATAATTTCTCAGAGATGTCATTCAGATGTAGTTGGTTCTTAGGAGATTAGGCAATTTTAATTTTTCTATCCTAGAATCCAATTATTGTTGCTTCTAACCTCTTCATTCATTGATAAGATGAACTAGTTAGCTCTATGTCAGTTATTTTATTTTTCTGTTCTAATATTTTTCCTATTTATGCTTTCTATTTTCTCACTGATACTTTACAATTTTTCATCCATTTGAAGTTTATTTGATATTACTCCTTGCAGAAATTTTATTCAGTTTGCTAAAGAATATGAGATGATGCTGGCATCTTCCCCTTCTTAATTTTAGTACCTACCAATTAGCTTTTCTTATTTGCTTTCAGATTTATCTTGTTCTTGGTATGAGAGATAGTTGGAGAAAATCTTTGACACTGTGAATATTTTGAAATGCGGCTTTGTATGTTATTTAAATTTTCTGTTACTAGGTTTCTTTATACAACACTAGGTAAGGAGGAAAGACAGGTCTAGATAGTACAAAATGAAAGTGAAAGGCTAGGTTTTGCTCAGACATGATGGTGGGAATCTTATGCTGGGTGTTAATTAGAATAGAGGCTCTCTACTCTGGTTGCAATTTTCTTGCTGTTTCCAGCAGACATGTTTTATTGCTGCTCTTCATGTGGCTTCAGTGGTACCACAGAAAAGGGAAGTCTTGCTAATGATTAGTGTGAAAATCATGATTTGTTATTCTTTGTGCTAAGATCAAACAGCTATTGCTTACTTTCTTTTTTATTTACTTAGCCCTTTCCCAGTCTTTTGCTTAGGGAAACATACTTTTCTTGGGGACTTTGCTTTGTAATTGTCAGTGCTTCTGGGTTTCTATCCTCTTTAACATTCTCTACAGGACATATCAGAAAAAAAATTAATAAAAGAGGGCTCTGAAAGACACCCTTTCCCTTTATTCCAAAGGTTACCAGTGAGTTTTCCATTATCTCCATTTTCAAAGATCTTACTGCTTGTTTTATGTACAAATTGGCTGCTATTATTGCAGTTTCTTATAGATCTCAGTTCTCATAATTGAAAGCAGAGGCTAGGAAAAAGCAATTGCTCATAGAAGATCTGTCCCCAGGAAGATTCTTTGAAAGGAATTTAGGATTTGATTTCTCACCTAATATTCTACTCACAGCAACAGCACATTTTTTTTTTTTGACATAAATTGTGAAGTCAGCAACATTCTCATTTTTCTTTGATTTAATGGAATACTAACTGAATATTTATTTTTAATGGATATTTTAACTTTTGGTTGGAGATATAAAAGGAAAAATGTGCCCTGGAGGATCTCATAGCACAGTCCCAGGAGAAGCAATTCACTGCCCTACAGTGGGCTGGGTTAGTGAGGACAGGGATAGCACAGCCCTAGGCCTTGACCAAGGGAGGATGCAAATTTCATCAAGGGGAAAACAGCACAGGAACTTAATCATTGGAAAGAAAGGAATTCTGCTCCACAAGGTACATCCAGAAAAGTAGAAAAGCAGGATTAAATCATGGTTTTTTTTTTTTTCTCTTTCTTTTCAGTACTGAGGATTTAAACCAGTACCTTCACATAGAGCTACATTAACAGCTTTAAAATTTTTATTTAATGTTTAGTTATGGGCTGAAGAGATATCTCAGAGGACTAAGTGTATGCTTAGGAAAGGGCAGGGACCGGGTCTCAATCATAGGTATCACATGCCAAACTGGCCCTGCCCCCTAACATGCTAAGGAGGCCACCAAATCCAGGTGTGGTGGAGACACTTGTAATCCCAGCACTGGGGAGCCTGAAAACAGGAGGAGCACTACAAATTTGAGCTGCACAAATTAAATAGATGCAATAAAAATACATATGTTGCATTTTTAAGTACAAATACATACATTTAAAAAAATTATTTAGGCAGGACCTTTCTAAGTTACCCAAGGGAGAACTGTTACTTTGTGTTTCTCTATGTTAGCCGTGCAAAGTTTAAGGATTTTAAAGGTGTGTAGCACTATGCTTATTTGATTATTGGAAATATCATTTAGTAGCAATATAGGTGAGTTTTTCTTTGATAGCAAAATTTAGTTTTACTTCTAAGAACTTCCTAAGCAACTCCAATTTGGGTGATTTCTTACTAACAAACATCAGAAATAAAGTGTTAAAGATATTGTAAATTTTGTTCCTGGGTTCAAGTTATTTTATATTCCTCAGTTCGAATATTTATATTTTGGAAGTAGATAAATTTAGTGAATGTTACACTTTCAAAATCTAGTGATAAAATTTATATCAATTGTCCACTTGACTAAAGAAAAATTAATTTTTTGTAAAGAAGTTTAAAGTTTGGTGTGTTAGTTGATACATTGTCTCAACTTGGCTGAATGAGTTCTGACAGTTAGCATGGAAGCCTAGCCCTGCAGATGGGCAGGGCTCAGGAATTGAGGAGAGCTTCCTGCCACCCTGCCCTACTTTCTGCCACTCGGCCTTGCTTCCATGGAGAAGTCCCAATCTCTGGAAGATCTTGATTTTGCAGCTGTGCCATTTTGGAGGAGTGCTATTCTTCGCTATGGAGTCCTGGTCTTCCCAGTCAGCATAGAAGAGAGAGGCTTGATGGACCCCACAGCTGCTGCTCCTCCTTGGCTCTTCATTGTTTTCTGCTGCATGAACTGCTGTCCTTTTCCTTGGAGTCAGTGGAATATGGACTGAACACTCCAGTAACTGTGAGCTAAAGAAATCTTTCCTTCCTTCATTTTGAGTGCTGGGCATTTGTTCCAGCAAAGATTAAAAAGTAACTAAGACATTTGGTCAATACCTCATTTTTCTGAATAAATCCAAAATCAAATACTGAAAACTCTAAAACTGAAAGATAAAAGAAAGAAGTGAAATGAAGGAGTAAAAATGGCTGAATTAAGGAATAATGGGAAAGAACATAGTACATTGGATGCTATTCTTAAAGACTGTCATGTACAACATAGCAGGAACTAAGAAGATGGTGTGGGTATATAAGTGGACACAGTTCCTGGCAAGGCCAATTTAATGCATCAACAACCTGTGCCAATATATGGGGCCTTACTCTTAAAAAGATATGCTTGATTTAATGCTCACTGTTGCCACCTTGAAGTTCAATATAATGCACCTTTGAACTCCTCTTAAGAGAATTTTGATAGAATAAGCTAAGAATATATGGGCAATATGTGTTGCCTTGTCACTGCTTCTCTATTTGTGCAATTTTTGATGTCTCCCAAAAACATAGAAGGGTGGTAAAGCAATAAATAAATTGTATTTATCAAGATCCTCTGAGTACTATCTACACATTCATTAAACAAAGACTGTAGCCAATTTTCCAGGCTGTGCTTTCCTTTCAGGTCAGAATTTGCAGCTGTAGACAGAAGTAATCTTCAGTTCAAGAATCACACATCACGAAGGGCCCTGTCATATCTTTGCTAATAAGTGTTTTAATTCCTTGCATTAATGAGCTACTTATGTTGAAAGTGATGGAATAGGAAAACAGAGCCACTCATCACTCCCTCTCTATTCCATCCTTTTGTAATTATCAGTAAACAGGCCACACATTGTAGGAAGAATATGTATATAACAGAAAGTGAAATAAAAATATATGAGCTTGTTTCATTTAGCATTTCTACTCTTCCGTTAAAAAATATGTAGAAAAAATTAGGAGGCATAAGTTGTATGCTTTCAGTGATTACTAAGTTGCTGAAAGTCCAACATGGTTAAGTGCAATAAAGTTAATTGTTTTCTCTTTGCACTTGACCTGGCATTGTGCAGAAGATGAATGAGTGTGAAAATCTATGCCAGTGATTTAAGCATTTCTATTTTGATATAATGGCATTAAATAGCAAATAAGATCACCATAACAAGACAAAATGGAGAGGGCAAATTTAAAAAAAAGGAAACCCCTATATTTTATTAATATTATTGAGAAATAGCAATGAGACAGTTTCAAAATAGATGA
>NW_004524721.1:1052119-1052965 GCF_000260255.1 Octodon degus
GTTCCAAATAAATTTTAGGAATGATTTCTCTAGGTTTGTTGGGTACACTGATGGTAGTTTCATTGGGATTGTACTAAATCTGTAGAAAAATTTTGGTAGTATGGCCATCTTCAAAATGTTGGTTCTTCCTATCCAGGACCAGGGAATATCTTTTCATTTTCTGAAGTTTTCTAAGATCTCTTTTTACACAGTACTGTAATTATTATTTTATAGCAATTTAACTTCTTTAGGTACATTCATTCCAAGGTAGTGCTATATTAAATGGTACTGTTTTTCTAATTTCACTTTCAGTGTGTGTGTTTTTTTTATGTGTAGAGGAATGGTACTGATTTTCATTATTTACCATATATCCTGCTATACTACTGAATTTGCGTATTAATTCTTGCATATACTTAGTGGAGCTTTTGGATCTTCCAAGTAAACTATCATGTCATCTGCAAATAATAATAACTTAACTTCTTCTTTTTTAATTTTTTTCAAAGTTTTATTGATAAACAGATAGCAATGAGAAAATTTCAAATCAAATTGGAAGTACAGTTTCAAAAAATAATAGAATGCATATATTCTTCTTAGTGATTAATTGCTGTACAAGATGCGGACTTGTGATCCTATTTACAAACAACATTAGAACAAATCATTCTATTCATTAAGAGAATGCTACTATATATATCTATCCTAACCACTTTGAATACAGAGATAAAAAATGGACATTCATTGGTGTACCCCATTTTTTCTAAGTTCCGTTATTGAATATTATAGTTGTGTAAACTCAGCAAAATATTCTAAAAGAGTCCAGTAGCCCATAATAGCATTGGGTCTTCTGTTTAACTGGCAATGTCAGAAATT
>NW_004524721.1:1055301-1084827 GCF_000260255.1 Octodon degus
TTTGCAGCCTTTTTCTCTAATTTTTGGTCTGCAAACTTAAGTTGTTAACTCTCCAGAAGTGCGGCTTAATTATATCATTACCCTATAACATTGGCAGTTGAGCTTATCCTCACTAACTGTCTGAATATCAAACATCTTAGACATAACATGGAACAAGTATTTTTGATCAAGTATTGATATGTTAAACTTCAAATCTCTACAGAATATGAAAAAGTAAAAAAAATAGAATATTAAGAAAATAGGAATAAATAATAACATAATTTGACCCAGAAATTTAGAAATCTAACCATATAGAGCATTGTAGCAGGACATTCCTGAGACATTTTTTCCTTGTCTCTTGTTTTTATTTATTACTCTTGTTTAAAAACAAGTATTTACTTAAGAAATAGAACACCCTATATTTTAGCACTTATAAAGCCACAATTTGCTTGTCTTTTTTGGAAGTAGAACTGTATTATGTTTTCGCACTGATCTGTGGAAATAACATAGATGGCCCCTAGTCCAGGTCTAGAAGTACCACAAGTCTAATGAGATACAGCATTCAATAGAGTCAGTACATTATATTGTCAATTTCTCAGTAGAAATTTGCTGAAGATTGTGTTTTGATTCCCTCTCCTTACGATTTTTAAACATAGGTAAAAGGGAGTAAATATTTTGTATCTACTAAGAAAGGAAGTTTGAAGATAATTAGGAGTGTTCCAGATATTTATACCCTTTTTAATAAAATAAGTTATCCACAGATTTCAACTGCACTATTTACTGGAAAAGTATGTAATGATGAAAGTTACTAAATATTAGCTCTCAGTTTTATTTTTTTACTTTTTGCATTTTTTAAAGATAGTACAAATTAGAATTAAAACAGAAGAAATGAAAAGTGATACTGAATTTCACTTAATGAAGTAATTTGAATTTCATAGTATTTGCTGTAGTACATAGAGCTGTCTTCTAACCAGTTATTCATAAAAAGATATATATGTGTAAAATAGGAAGAAGAAAGAAAAAAACACAAAGAAATATATAAGAAATTAGGAAGACAAAAAGTACAAACCATTTTAAAAAAGGAGATGAAACTAAGCATTAATTGCTCCTTTCAATAGACCAGCAGAAATGCACCGTACACTTGTCCAAACCATCCTCTTTATACATAAATAAAGCACTTTTTCCTCTCTTGTCCTTTTCCTCAACTCATTAACTCTTTCTTTTTGAATAACTTACTTCCCTTAAACAATGTCTATTGTACCCTTTAGGCTCAATTTTTCGCTGTCATTTTCTTGCACTAAGCAAACACTTCAATATTTGCATATGTGGGTCTGATTATTTTCACTTAAGAGTATGTTCTCTAGGTACATACGCAAAAGACACAAATTATACTGTTTTAAAACCGAATAATATGTGTTGTGTAAAAATGCCACATAGTCTTTATACATTCATCAGTTGATGGGTATCCGGGTGGTTTCCAGGATTTAGCTATAGCAAATTGTGCTGCTATTAACATGGGTGCACATATACCGCCATGGTATGCAGATTTTAGTTTTTCTGAAAAAATATCCAGGAGCTAAATAGTTGTCTTGAATGAATTCTCCAATCCTAGATTTTTTTTTAATTTATTAAGAGACAGATAGCAATGAGACAGTTTCAAAACGGATCAGCAGGACAGTTTCAATAATTAATACATTGCATATTGTTATCTTTTTAGTGGTTATTCATAGTACAAGATGTAGACATGATATCCTGTACAAATTCAATGAGTACAAATCTTTCTTCTCCTTGAATTAAGAGAAAGTAGTTGTATATCTATATTCTAACTATGTTGTATATACAGATACAAAATGGTCTTTCCTTTGTATCTCCTTTTTTCTGTTTAGTTTTGTAAGAGATGGGTATTCCATTGCCATTTAAATATTATAGGTGTGTGAATTCACCAAAATAATCCAACATAGACCAGTAGTCCATAAAAATAGTGGGTTATCTGTATGAATGTCGATGTCAGATGTTGTTGATTTGAGGCTTTCACAGCTCAGTATATTAATATGGCTTTACTTTTATATCTCTTTTTTATACTTTTATGCTAGATTGTTAAGACCAAGATAAAGCAAGAACTATATAACAAGAAATGTAACTTTTGTATCTGATAATGTCAGTCAAGTCGCCTCAGGATTTATACTGTAACCCTGTACCTCAGTTTTCAGGAAGCCCGAGAGAATGTTTTCTCTCCATGTGACTCTCCTGAGGCACACTCCACATCATCGATCACGTTGCTCTGTTGGTCCATAATCTTCTTGATCAGAAATTTTGAGACACAACTGAGTTACATGACGTCACAGTATAGGTTCTTCTATGTCCTGAGTCTTTATTGACCTTGACAGGTTAGGGCCAAAATATTTGCTGTCCTAGTAGCCCTTATTTTTCTCTAATTTTTTGTCTGCAAACTTAGGTTGTTAACCCTCCAGAAGAGAAACTTATTACTACCCTACAGCATATGCACTTGGGTTTAATCTAACTATCTGACTGAATAAAAAACATCTTAGGCATAACATGGGACAGATATTTTCCATCTAATATTGATGTGTTGAACTTTAAGTCTGTACAGAATATGGAGAAACAAATTTTAAAAATATTTTTAAATATTAATAGATAATTACATATTTTTACACAGAAATTTAGAAATCTAACCATATAGAGTATTGCAACAGGACAGTCTTGTGACTTTTCTTTTTCTCGTCTGTTTTTCATTTATTACACATTTTTTAGATAAATATTTACTTGAGAGAAAGTATGGCAATAATTGGTATGTCATGACAAGCAGTATGTATTTAGAAGACAAGAGTAGCAGACATGCCATGCCTGACCCTTCTATTACATATTGCTGTTTTCAGTCAGTTGCTTAGTTCACAGGTATCAGCATATATAGTTAGTCAGAGTGAAATTTCTACCAATTAAGTGCTAGTTTCAAAAACCTGCTTATGTTTCTCAGGAACCATGCCTCATCGAAATTGTGTATAAATGTATAGTTTTGCCCCTGTTATTTTCCCCAGCTTTTTTCTTGGCCTCTACTCATTGCTCAATCCTCAAGTTCTCACTTTCCTTTTAATTGTGTTATACCTTTCTATTTAAGTGGATGACAGTTGAATATATACTCATAAGTGATGTAAACCAGAGCCACAAGAGTGAATATGGTATAGTCTCCCTAGTTTAGGAATGCAAAAGAAGTAATAAAAATAGAAAGGAATGATGCAATCCTAAGTTTTTAAAGAATCTTCATACTGTTTTCCATAGTAGTTGTACCAGTCTGCTCTTCCAACAACTGTACCGAAGAGTTCCCTCTTATCTTGTCCAGCAATTGTCTACCTATACATATGTCTTTAAAATTTCTATATATATTTTCCACCACATATTTAGTGTTTTAATTTTAATGTTTAAATCTTTAATCCACTTTGACTATAGCTTTGTGCATAGTGATAGGCATGGGTCTGGTTGTAGCCTTTAGCATGTGGAAAGCCAACATTTCTATCACCATTTCTTAAAAAGGCTATCTTTCTTCCAGGGCGTATGTTTAGGCCATTTATAAAAGATAAAAGGGATTAGTGTGTTTTTGTTCCCTCTGCATCTCCTAATCTGCTCCAAAAATGCTCAGATCTCTCTCTGTGCCAGTACCATGCTAATTTTATCACAGTATATTTATAGTATAATTTCAGATCATTGATTTTGGTACCTCCTGCCTTTCCTTTGTTTGCCAGAATTACTTTTGATATTCTGGGTCCCTTCTGGTTCCAAATTAATGTGAGAAAAGTTTTCTGTAGGTCTTTGAGCTATACTAATGATATTTTAATTGAGATTGCATTGAATCTGCAAAATAATTTTGGGATTATGCTAATTTTTGCAATGTTGGTTCTTCTTAATGAGGAGCATAGAATTTTTTTCTATTTTTTGAAATCCTCTTCAATCTTTTTTAGCAGAGTACCAAAATTTTCACTGTACAAATCATTTTTGTCTTTGTTAATGTGATTCCTGAGTATTTCATTCTTTTGGATGTTAGTGTGAAAGGTATGGTTTCCCTAATTTCTCGCTTAGTGCATTCATTGATGGGTACAAAAATGTTACTGATTTTTGGGTGTTCACTTTGAATCCTATTACATTGCACAATTTGGTGCTTAAATATACAAGACTCTTGGGGGAGTTTCTGTAGTCCTCTATGTACTGTATTATGTCATCTGAAAATAATAATTTTGCTTCTTCTACTGCAAATCTTAGTCCTTTCATTTCTGTCTTTTGGTATTGAACTGGCTAATGTTTCCAGAACTATATTGAGTAAGGGTGAAGTCAGAGGACATCCTTGTCTTATTCCTGATTTTAAAGTGAAGAAATTCTGGTTTTGCATATTTATTATGATGTTAGCTTTTGGTTTCTCATAGATGGCTTTTTATTATGTTGAAATGTAGACCATCTACTCCAACTATTTGTAAGATTTTTTCTATGAAAGAGTGTTGGAATTTGTCAAAAGATTTTTATCTACATCAATTGAGATCATGTGGTTTTTGTTCTTCGTTCTATTGATGTGGTGTATCACATGTGTGGCTTTGTATATGTCGAACTATCCCTGTAGTCCTGGAATGAATCTCACGTCATGAAGTATCATCTTTTTGATTGTTCACTGTATTCTGTTTGTGAGTATTTTATTGAGGATTATTGCATCTATATTAAGTAAAGAGCTTGCCCTGCAGTTGTCTTTCGTAGTTGGAACTTTTTGATTGTTTAAGAAAAATTTTACTAATGTGTAATTTTACTAATGTAGTTGGATCTTTCTCTGGTTTTGGAAACAGAGTAATACTTGCCTCCATGAATGATTTTGAGAGGATTAATTCCCTTACAATTTCATTAAAGAAATTGAGAAAAGTTGTCATTAAATATTCTTGAAGTTTCTTCTAGAATTCTGCTGTGAATCCATTGGGACAAGGGTTTTTCTTTGTTGGTGGGTTTTTTAAATTACATTTTTAATTTCTTTTTTCTTTATTAGGTTATTTAGAGTTCGTATGTCTTCTTGACTCAAATTTTGCATTTCAAATTTATGTAAGAAATGGTCCATTTGCCTTCTGCTTTCCATCCTGTGAAAGTAGACATTTTGGAAGTAAGTACTGATAACCTTCTGACTTTCTCTAGTGTCTGTAGTGATTTCACCCTTTCTATTCTTTGTTTCATGATTTTTTCCCTTTTTTATTAGGGTAGCTAGGGGCTTATCTATTTTATTCATTCTTTCAAGGAATCAACTCTTTGATTTATTCTTTGTATTGTTTTCTTTTTCTCCAATGCATTAAATTCAGCTCTGATTTTTATAATTTTCTGCCTTCTTTGGGCTTTGTGCTTGACTCACTCTTCTTTTTCTACTATCTTGAGATGCTGCATAACATCATTTATTTGGGCTTGTTTTGCTTTCCTAATGTATGTATTCATCAGTACAAATTTTCCTTGTATGTCAGTTTTCATTGTATCCTCTTAGGTTTTGTTAATTTGTATATTCATTCTCATTTGATTGTAAATATATCTTTCATTTCTTCTTGAATTTCATCTGTGACCCACTGGTTGTTTAACGGGTTATTTAATTCCCACATATTTACGGTATTTTTTAGTTTCTTTTGTTAACAATTTACAGTTTTCTTGTACTGTTTTAAGACAGTATGCATAACAATTTCAATTGCTTTACATTTATGTGAGAGTGCTCTGTATGCTAGTGTATGTTTGGTTTGGAGATTTTCCATATTCAGCTGAGAAGAATGTGTTTTCTGTTGCTACACTCTGTAAAATTCTACCAAGTCCTCTTCATCACAAGTTTGGTTTTATTCTGTAATTTCTTTGCTAATTTGTTGCCTAACAGAGTTATCGCTTTATGACAATGGTGTGTTAAAATCCTCCATTACTATTGTATCTTTTTTTAGTGTCCATTAAAGTTTGTCTAATCTAGGAAGGTCCTCTTACATTGGGTACATCTATATTTATAATTATTAACTCTTCCTCTTGCAGTTTTCCTTAACAAGTGTATAGTGGTCTTTATCAACTTGTATGATTTTTGGTTTGAAGTTTATATTGTCAGTATCCAGGGTAGCTACCCCTGCTTTTTTCTGATTTCCTGTTGTATGGAGGATTGATTTCCGCCCTTTGAATTTGTTGTCTAAATTACCTTCTGTTTTAAATGTGTTTCTTGAATGTGAATATTATTGCACTATGTTCCTTAATCTACTCTGCTGTCTGTTTCATTTGATTGGTGAATAAAGGCCATTTACATTGATGATCATAACATGACATATATGCTTAACTTTGTGATGTTATTTTCCTGTTAGAGGTTTTGTACCTTTTCCCTCTTTCTAATTTGTTTTCTCTTTTGTAGTTCCTTTCTATTGTTTTGGAAGCTGTTATCACTTCTGCCTCTTTCTAGGATATCTGTCAGTACTCTTTATAGTTTGTTTGGTGGTCATGAATTTCTTTGTTTGTTATTTGCCATGGAAGGATCTTATTTCACCATTGAATTTGATAATAGTTTCTCAGGATGCATCACATGGGAAGTTATTTTCTTTCAGAACCTGAAATCTTTCACTCCAAGCTCTTCTTGATTTGATGTCTTGTGTTGAGAAATCTACTGTTATTTTTTTATTTATATATTTGGATTTTGAAGGGTCTCATCACACAGCTTAGTTTCATGGTTATCCTTCTGCTTTTAGACTCCCCAGCACTGGGATTACAGTCATGTTCCACTATGCCTACACTTTGGCTGGCTCAGCCCACCCTGGTCAGGTGGGCTGGCATGGCATGTGATGCAAAGGATCGAGGTGCAGTCGCTTCATGTGCTTAAGCAGGTTCTTTAGTAAACTGAGCTTCCTACCCACACCTTTGCTGCTTTTTTTTTTTGAAAGGTCTACAGAGTGTTCAGGGTCTCACTACTAGATCAGACTTGTAGTGATCTGCCTTTTTCCAATCTCCCAAGAGCTGAGATTACAGGCATGCTCCACCACACCCAGTCTCAAATGCCATCTCAACAAACCCTGGTGGTGGAGCTGGCTCTGCAAGCCCGGGGATGGAACCCCTGACCCCTGGGCCTGCTTGCAGGTGCTTTAATCCGCTAAGCTATTTGGCTGGCCCTTCTAGCAGCTTTCAATGTTGTATTATTTTGCTGAATTTCTGAGATCTTGATAATTATGTGTCTAGGTGTAAATTTATTTTTTATTTTGGATGTGTGTTGTTCTATATGCCTCATTTATCTATATGTCAATATCTTTCCTCCTATTAGAAAAGTTTAATGCAAGTATATCTGCAAAATAGTATTTTTATGTCATTTGTGCTGTCTCCTACTGCTTCTTTGACACCTCTTATTCCTATTGTTTTTCTTTACATCATCTTGTAGCTGCTGCATTGTGATATACTGGTTCCTTGTTAATTTTAAGAGAACTTTAGTTATCATTCATTACTCCAAAATTGTCTTTGAGGTCTGAGAGTCTATTTTCAGTTTCATTATAGTGGTTTTGTCAGCTTTCAATGGAGTTCTTAATTTCCTGGTTATCTGTTTCTATTTCATGCATTCTAATTCTAATTTAGTGCTTCCATCATTTTTCTATTTTCTTTTTCTTTCTTTTTTTTTTTTTTTTCAATCTATGTCTTCTTTAGCCTTGCTGAGCAGTTCTTTCACTATTGTTGTCCTTTCTTTTTGGAGCTGAGAGATCATTTCTGATCTTATTCAATATCCTGATGTACTTTTTGCTATCATTTCAGACATTGCAAATGTGAGATTTCCAAGTTCTTGTAGGTCTTTGTCTCCCGGATTTGTTCTGGTGGACTAGAGGTTTGAGATTGCCTTTTGTGCCTGCATTTTTGCGTTTCTGAAGATTCCAGTAATTACCCAGATAGAGTCCATCAAGCCACCCATAGTCTGCCAAATTTTTAAATGTCTCCAGGAAAGCTCTGAGCCTGTGCATACTGGGCCTATAGATTGCCACTCTCTTGCATCCTGCAGGCCACTCAGAGTCCTCTAAGTTCTTACAAATTTGAACTGACACCAGCAAGAGCTCCACACCTGTACAATGTAGGCTAAGGAAGGTCAGAACTTAAAAGTGTCCTGCAAACTGCCCAAAGTCTGTGAAAGTGCTTCTGAAGTCTCATTTTTTAAATTTGAGAGTTGTAATCCCTAAGACAATGAACTAGTGAGTGCACGCACTCGTGAGTACTTTCGCCTCCTCCAACCTGCCTAATTCAGAAATATCCTCTCTCCTACTTCTTATTAGTCAACAATATTACCTTTGTGTGGTTCTTTCTTGTGTGCTTTGGTGGCATGTTCTAATCTCTTGAGGCCCTAGGGATTGAGTTTTGTCCGAGTACTTATGCAAACAGCACAAGAATATGGTGCAGAGGTGCAAGAGTTCCAGAGGCTGGAACACTAACGTACAAGTCTCCACAGTGCAAGTATCCAGGTAGTCTGATTAATGGCACAAACATGGGACCTATTGTGTATTCAAATATAGGTGGATTCCAAATAGACAATATGTTTTGTAAACCTTTGTAGTTAAGAAGCCTCTGTAGTACTCTAAATCTGAGTGAAGCATGATTTTGCAGCATAATTCCAGATAAATATCTGATGGGAAATATATTTCAACAATTTTGAAAAAGGGATAATCTTTGTGAATGAGTTACAAGAAACTACTGTAATGATTAGGCTACAAAGCACTTAAGTCTACATTTGAACACTGATTGTTGTTCTTTATCGTTTTATATTTCAAAGTTTGATTTCTAGTGACTGTTTTCAATATATAAATGATTATGTTTATTTCAGTACAAGTATCTATGTACTGATAAATTCCATACTATTTCTTTTACTGATCTCAATGCATAAGGAGTATTCAAATACTGCTAGCATTTTAAATTTTTTTCATATTTTTACAGAAGCACCAATATTTGTCAAAATCAACTCTCTAGAGGTCATAGCTGCTAAAATCAGATAATGAGATTTACATAATAAAGTTGGATTTTATGATATGTCCAATTGTTAAATACTATCTACAGGAACAACCATTCTGAAAATGTAAGAGAAAACCTATAGAGAGTAACTGAATGAAAAAATGTATATAAGGACATAATTACTCAAGTGTGCTGTGTTGCAATGCTTTTCATTCATTGATGAACAATGAAAATATTTCTAAGTTATTTGACACCTACATTTTTCTTAAGTAACTCATAAAATGAGCCACTCATATATTTTATATTTCAGGATTTAAATCCAAATAAATCAAATGAAAATAAAAATAATTTTATATAAGACAGCTGTGACCACTTAAAAGCAATTCTATTAAAATTCTTTCAGTTCTTTAATTTCAACTAAATATAAGCATGCTAATTTTTAATGTGGCAGTATTTATAAGTAGTCTGTTTAAAGGTGGACTTAGGATATTCCTTTAATTCATAATATAATTACCATTCATTTACACTGAATAAATCTAAAGATCAACAACCATTTCAACTACCAGTGGTTTGAAAAAAAGCTTCATTTTTTTCCCAAAATCATCCTATTAAACATAGTAAAATTGATTCAATTTCCCACATTTAAATTTGTGTCTCAAAAAGAAGGGCTGCAAAGGACAGCCAACATTTTAGCCCTAGTCATTCAAGGTAAGCGAGGGCACACAACATAGGAGAATCTGTACAGTATGTTCCTGTAACTCAGTTGTGTCCCTAATTTACTGATCAAGGAGATTATGGGGACACAGAGGAAAGTGATTGATGATGTAGAGTGTGCCTAAGGAGAGTCACATGGACAAAAAATATTCTCTCAGACTTTAACTAAGCAAATTGGTCAAGCAATGACCGTGACTCATTCACATGACTGACACTGACAAAGGATCTACAAACTGCGGTACAGGATTTCAGCGTTAATGCTGAAGGGATTTGATGGGCCTTGTCAGACACAAAAGTTACATTTCTTGTTGTATATGTCCTGTTTCATCTTGGTCTTAACCATCCAGCAGAAAAGTATAAAGACGAAGTATAAAAGGTAAAGCCATACTAATATGCTGAGCTGTAAAAAGCTCAAGTCAACAACATCTGACATTGCCAGTGCTATGGATAACCCACACTATTATGGACTACTGGTCAACATTGGATTATGTTGTTGAATTCATGCACCTACAATGTTTAAATGGCAATGGAATACCCATCTCTGACAAAACTGGGACAAAAAAAAGGGGGTACAAATGAAGGACGATTTTTTTTTATCTGTATGTACAAAATAGGATAGATATACAACTACTTTCTCTTAATTCAATGAGAAGAAAGATTTGTGCTAGTACTGTTTGGACAGGATATCATGTCTGCTTCTTGTACTATGAATAACCACTAGGAAGGCAACAATATTTAATGCATTAACTATTGAAACTGTCCTACTAATGGGTTTTGAAACTGTGTCATTGTTGTTTCTCAATAAAATTAATAAAATAAAGAAGTAAATAAATTTGTGCCTCAGGTAGCATTTTTTCATTATCTCCACAAAAGGACTTAGTTATTATAGGAGTGCTACCCTATCTGCTCTTACCCATATTTATATTACAGTATGGAAATTATGATTATTATTTTGGATCTGGTACCAATATCATTTTGGAGGGAAACTTCCAAGGAGAAATATATATTTTTAGTTCTTAAATTTCTACATTTTGGTGAATATTCATTAGACTTCAATAAAGATTTTTTGTATACAATAAGCATTTATTTAATCTTACTGTGAAAATAAATCTAAAAAGATCCAACAAGAAATATCAAACAATTGCTTAATTTAAATGCAAGTAAATCCAAAATTATAATGTTACTTCTAATTCATCTTAATCAAATCTTTGATTTTGTACCAACTTATTAAAATATTATTTATATATTACTATTTGAAACTACTCTAACTTGGGACCTCTTTGTTGTTAGTATAATTGTTACTTTAAGAGAAGCCATTTTATTTCATCTAAACAATTAAACTACATCATCTGTCTAAAAGCAAAATTGTAAAGTTCATTTGTCATTTTCCTGTGGGAACCATCACTGGGAGTATGTTTCTATATTTTCTCTGAGATCCTCACTTGAGTGAAAGTTCTCTTTGGACTTTTATTAATTAAAAGGTTAAATTTATATTCTTTACTGTGATATTTAGAGGCCTAACAAAACTTTAAAGTGGCAACTTTCACTTTGCCCAAATGTAAATTTTATGCTCAAGCCAACATATCCTAGTCACTGCTCATGATAACTTAGCATAAGCAGCCCTTCTACCTGAGATATCTGACTATGTCAGACTTTGAGTCCACTTGTTGACACCTTCTCTCTAGGGTACATATAATGCAGGGAGACTTTTCAGCATTGGAAATGCTGCTATTAGACAATAGGTACAAAACAGTTTGAAGATTTGCAGGGTGAAAAGTACAATACAGGATACGTATTTTATAAAAGTATTCTATAATGAATCACCAAAGAGTCACGTACAAATAGTCTAGGAAATCGTTCCACACACTAAAGACAAAAGAATCCAACTGCAGGCCTGGATGCTGTTATAATGTCCTGTATGAGTTCAGCTGAAGACTTAGATCAACGCTTCATAGGAGTCCATCTGGAGGCCTAGAGTCTATATCTCAAGTATTCATGTTTCAGTCTGTGCTGGGAAGACCCAAAGGTCAGTGGTGGAAATTAGAAAGTCTGTTCCAGTAAGATGAAAGATCTGTGCTAGCAGGCTGAGTGAACTTTACTGGAGCCAAGAAGCAATGCTCAAAGCAAGAACCAGAGCACCCCCAAAATTGCCACAGCCATCCTCAGTAAAAATGAGGCCCCAACCTCCTGGGGATGAGGATAGCTGAGTTACAATCAGGAAAGCCAGTGTGATGAGCTTCTGAAGACTGAGCAGTGTACCATCTTCCTCTGAAGAATTAAGAAGTCATGCTCATGATGAGGACCAGAATTCCCACAGAGTAAAACAGAGCTATACTTACCGACAAAAAGATCGCAAGTACCTTCTCTAATGAAAAGAGCCAAGTTCATCGGGAAGGCCAGCATGATGAGGTCTTCCAGAGAAAGAATCCAAAAGAACCAGAAACTCCAAACAACTTTTCTAAACAGATTCCCTAACAGTCTCTCAATAGCTTCTCTAGTTCTGCCTCTTACGCTCCTGGCAATAATTCTCAGGGAAGCCTCCCACAACCAGAACCATGTTAGTTCAGTTCAGTGGGGTATAATACGTGGACCACTGGTTTAAAATCCACCATGAATGTGTACCTCTTTTCCCCAGATATCTGTGAGATTCTGCAGGGATATGTTGGGATGTTACAGAATTTGGACCAGCTGTAATAATTGGGAATGAGCTTCTTCCTGACTCTATCTTCATTTTATTTACTTATTTATTTATCTTGTATTTTAGTACAGAGTCTACAAGGTCTCACAACATAGATGAGACTACTAGTAATCTCCTTTTTTCAGTCTTCCAAGTGCTGGTATTACAGGTGTGCTCCATCATGACGTCTTCTGTACTCACTCTTATTACTCACTCTTCTACCACATCAACCACTAGCAAGCAAATTTTTAGGACATAACCTGATTCTGGAAATCCCCATCTAAAATAGTCCCAAAATGACGTTAAGAATTTGTTTATACAAGGAAAGATGCACTTGTAAAACCTATACTTTCTGTGTCACCAACTTGTTATAAATCATTCATCCCATGTATTAAATATTTCATATATTTGTACTCCCCTAGAATCTCTCATAGAAAGAGACAATAACACATAAAAGTTGGCATAAAACCTAGGTATAAATGCCTGTGACCCTCACACACTAATTGTGTGATTTTTCAACAAATACCATCTTGATTGTGACTTCTCTATCAATAAACATAATAACTTATACACGTGCTTTCTAGAGATACTGAAATACAGTAATGAAAAAAATCCCTCCTCAGATAGAAACTATAAACTAGTCCATTAGTATGAAAAAGTTATGCAAGGCCAAGGTAAAAACAAAAGAACAGGACTCTGGGAAGCCTGAAGGACTTTAGTAAGCTCTGACCTTGCTTAGAACCCAGAGCACAAATGGGGAATTTCTGCTGATACTCGTCCAAACATTTAAAAACTTAGGAGGACTCTGGGAGGCCTGTGCCACTTAGGAGAGCTGAAATCTTTGGATCCAGTAGTCCAATTCTACTCCTAAAATCTCTACAACTGAAGTAAAGAAGCAAGTCTATCAGACTATAGAAGAAATAAGATCAGAAATAACCTCTCAGGTTCAAAAAATACAACAGCAATCATGAAAGAATTGCTCAGCAAAGCTAAAGAAGACATAAAAAGAATAATAGAGGAAAAAATGAAACTGAAACACTGAATGAACAATTCAGGAAAGAGTTAGAATGCATAAAACAGAATCAAACAGATACCCAGGAACTTAAGAATTCCACTGAAAGCTGTTAAAAACGCTTGAATGAAACTAAAGATAGACTTCCGGACCTCAAAGACAGTGTTGCGGTCAATGAATGTGAAATAAAAGATCTTTTAAAACTTACAAGGGACAAGGAAATTGCAACTCAGCACTTACAAGATGATGCAAAGAAAAATAACAGAGGAATTATAGATGTCAATGAAGAAGTAGGAGACAGCACAAATGACGTAAAAAGACTCTTTGCAGAAGTACTATCAGAAGATTTTCCAAACATAACAAAAGAAACTCACATACCAATAAGTGAGGTTATAAAACTCCACACAGCAACAATAACAATAATTCTCCCCCAGACATATAATTATCAAGATCTCAGCAATTTAGCAAAAGAATAGAATATTGAAACCTGATAGAAAGAAGAAACAGGTCTCCTACAGTGAAAAGGTTATCAGAATCATGCAGAGTTCTCAACACAAGTTATCAAATCAAGAACAGTTTGGCATGAAGTATTTCAGGTTCTGAAAAAAGAAATAACTTTCAACCCAGAATGATGTATCCTGCAAAACTATCTATTACATTCAAAGATGAAATACGCTCTTTCCATGATAAAGAAAAATTGAAGAAATTCATGAGCACCAAGTCAACCATCTAAGAGTACTAACAGATATTCTACAAAGAGACAGAAATAATTACAGCTTCTAAAACAATAGAAAGGAGCCACCAAGCAGACACGGTAGTTAAAAAGAGAAAAAAAGTATGGAATGTATAACAGGAAAATAATATGAAAAACATGAACCAATAGGTATCACTTATAAAGGGCTGGCCAGCAGATTGAAGCACCTGATTAAGCAAATACAGGGACAGGATTTGATCAAGGCATTCCCTGCCAGCCCCACCCCCGGGGCACATTGAGAGGACAATTGAGAATGAGAATGGTGCTGCATGCCTGCAATCCCAGCATTTGGGAAACTGAAAACAGGAGTATCACTACAAGTCTGATCTGTGTAGTTAGATCGTATAGACCCTGCACTAAATATATTTTTAAAAGGTATCACTTATAACCATGAATGTATACAGCTTCAATTCATCAATCAAAAGAAACAGAGGAGCAGAATGGATTAAGAAACAAAGTCCAACAATATGCATCATACAAGAAACACATTTAACTCAAAAGGCATATCACAGACAAAAAGTCAGAGGATAAAAACCAATCCTCTGTGTGACAGTAAAGCAGCAAAATGCTGGGATAGCTATTTGGTAGTTGAAAATAACAACTTCAAACCAAAAATCATCCATAGTGATACTTTTTTATTTTATTTTAGGGAAGGGTATACAGAGTGTTCAGGTTCTCACTACTAGATTGTACTCATAGTGATCTGCCTATTTACACCCTAGCAAAAGCTGGGATTACTGACAAAAGCCACCACGCCTAGTCTCAATGGCCATCTCAGAAAACCCCGGGGGAGCGCCCAGCATGGCAAGCCCAAGAATCGAAACCCCAGCCCCTGCACCTGCTTGAAAGTGCTTTAATACTCTGAGCTAGTTGGCTGGCCCAAAGTGATAAAGAAGGTCATTTCATCCTTATTAAGGAAAAGTGTAAGAAGAGGACATAACAAGTATAAATATATATGCAACCAATGTTGGAGCAACCTCCTAAATAGGACAAATTGTAACAGACATGGAAAATCAAATGAGAAATAATATTGCAATGGGGGAATTTAACAGATCACTGTCACGAAAATATTGCTCCACTAGGCAAAAAAAAAAAAAGTCAAATAACAGAACTAAATCAAACTTGTGAAGAAATGGACTTGATAGAACTTTACAGAGTGTTTCACCAAGCAACAACAGAATACACATTATTCTCAAATGCATACAGAACAATCTCTAAATCAGAACACATACTACAACACCGAGCACTCTGAAGTAAATGCAATGCAATTGAAATTATCCCATGTATATTATCTGATCATAGTGCAATAAAACTGGAAATTATTGACAAAACAAACTGCAAAAACCCATAAACACATGGAAAATAAATATCAACCACCTAAACAGTAAAACCTAAACCTAAACCTAAACAATTTTATAGATGAAATTGAAAAAGAAAGTAAGAATTATTTATAAGGAAACAAAGGTACAGATACAACTTACCAAAACCTGTGGGTTAGAATAAAATCTGTCTTAGGTTGAAAATTTATTGCAGCAAATATGCACATTAAGAAAACCGAACAAGCCAAAACACATGATCTTTGGATGCCTCTCAGATTCCTACAAAAGAAGATAAAGTCAATCCTAAAACAGAAAGAAGGAAGGAAATTAGAAAGAACACAGCAGAAATTAATGCATTGGAGACAAAGGAAACAAAACAAAGAAAAAAAGTTTCAAATTGTTGGTTGCTAGAAATAATAAATAAAATAAATAAAGCCCTAGCTAACCTAATCAAAAATGTAAGTTAAAACCAAAGTTCATGCGCTAAAAAATGAAAGGGCCCAAAGCACAGGGGCTCTCTGGACCCCTGCAGATCCAGCCCAAGCCCAGACAAGGCGAGTATGTGGGAGACCTTCTATAATCCCCGGGGCCCACTGGACCTCTCTGGTCCAAGCCTAGGCGCCCTTCATGAGTGAGAACTTCCACCACACTCTCGCGACTATCCCACCACTCTGGAACCAGCCCAAGTCCATAACCTGAGTGAGAACTTCCACTGCACGCTCTGGATGCCAGAAGACCAAGAACAAGCCCAGACAGTGCTAGTGAGTGGGAGAGGTTTGACGCTACCCTGCAACCCCTGCAAGACTCCAGACAGAGCCCAGGCCTGACATACAAGACTGGGGTAAAACTTTGCAGCTAATGTCCCTGTAAAGAGACTAGGGGCCAGAACCATCCAACTAATCCAGGAAAAGAACATCTTGAGAGAGAAGGAAAACAGGTTCAATTTCAAGGGCTGAAACAGGAAGAAGCTCAGCACAGCAGCCAGAGGCAAGTCAGTCACAACTGGATAAACTCACACTTAGTAGATCTGCAAGGGAGTTTCAGTAGGTAATAAGATTATAACTGCATCAAAACTCTACACCAAAGGTCAGAGGACAGTGCTATACAAAATGACAAAGAGAAGGGGAAAAATGCAATCTCAGGACAAGAGCCCACACAGAACAAGAGCAGAGGACACTAGCACAGAAGAAATTAAGAATCACACAGCTTAAATGTCTAAAAAAAAAAAAAATAGAGTCTGAAATAAAGAAACAACTGCAGAAAAGTATACAGGAACTCAGATCAGAAATAACCTCTGAAATAAAAAAAGAAATCTCTGCATTAAGAGTCTGAAGTGAAGAATCAAATTCAAAACATACAGAAAAAATCAGATCAGAAATCTTTTCTGTTGTAAAAGAATTAATAACTGCTTCTCAAGAACACAGTGTTAAAATAAAGAGATTAGAGAAGGAACAGATTTCTTGAATAAGTAATGCAGTAAAGAAATAGATTACATGAAGCAGAGTCAAAGAGATAAAAAGGAAATTAAAATCCCAATGACAAACTTGCTAAACTGTTTGAGTGAATGTAAAGATAGAGTTTCAGAATTTGAAGACATCATCACAGCTAATGAAAAGGCAATAAAAGCTGTCTTAAAAACAACTAGTGTGCTGAAAAAAAATAATCCATCACAGTCAAGATGATGCAAAAATCAACAATATGAATCAGTCAAAAAGGAGTCGATACAAACAATATAAAATGAATATGGGCAAAAATAATAGAACACTTAACAAATATGAGAAAACAGTCTGACATTCAGGTAACTGAAGCATACAGAACTCCAAATAACTTCAACCCAATTAAAAACACACTGAGACATATAATAGTCAAGATCCCAGAAATCCAACAAAAGAGGCCTCAAGAGAAAATTAGCATATCATATATAAAGCAAAACCAAACAGAATAACAGCAGACTTCTCTTAACAAACCATGAAGTCAAGAAGAGCATGGAGCAGAGTACTTCAAGTCCTCCATGAAAAATGTTACATCCCAGACTACTATACCCTGCAAAATTCTCTTTCAAGATTGATGTAGAAGTGAAATACTTCCATGAAAAAAGAACAATTAAAGAAATTCATGATAACAAGCCAACTATACACAGACTAATAAAAGATATACTAGATTTGGAACTAAAAGTTCACAACTCCACTAATGAGAATGGAAGGAAACCACCAAATAGGGCAAACAAACACAGGAGAAAAAGGAGTAAATAGCAGCACATAAATAACATGTCACTGGTAAATCAGTACATCTCAATTTTAATCATCAGTGTAAATAGACTCAATTCCCTAATTAAAAGAAATATACTGGCACAGTGGAAAAGCAAGCAAAACCAACACTAAGCTATATACAAGAAAAAATCTTATCTCATAAAGAAATTCATATGATGAAAGTCAAAAAATGGAAAACAATACTACACACCCCAGCACCTCAGAAAAAGGCAGGGGTAGCAATCCTGTTTTCAGACAGTATCAACTTCAAACCAAGAATGATCAAACGAAAGAAAGAAGACCACTATATTGGTTACGGGAAAAATTCAAGAATAGAAATATATTTAACTTTATTTTTCAATAATTTTATTGAGAAACAAATAGTAATGAGACAGTTTCAGAACTGATTATTAGTACAGATTAAATAAATAATACATTGTATATCTCTGTCTTTGTGGTTATTCATTGTACAAGAAGCAAACCTGACAACCTGTCCACAAACACTATTAGAACAAATCTCTCTGTTTATTGAATTAAGAGAATGCAGCTGTACTTCTATCCTAATTATTTTGAGTAAACAGATACAAAATGGTCGTTCATTTGTATCCCCATTATTGGTTATTCTTGTCAGAGAAGGGCATTCTATTGTCATTTAAATACTGTAGGTGCCAGAATTTAGCAAAATATCCCAAAATATTATACTAGTCCATAATAATAATAAGTGGACCTGGCCCTAGCTCATTTCTTTGGGCCAGGGAGATGGCTCAGTGGAATAAACGCTTCTCTGGCAAATGCAAGGGCCTGAGTTCAATCCCTGGTTCCGAAAAAAAAAAAAAAAGTAGCATAATAATAATAAGTTTTGCATAAGACTGTCAATGTCAGAAGTTGTTGACTTGAGCAATTGACAGCTCAGCATGTTAATCTAGCTTTAATTTTTATACTTTGCTTGTATACTTTTCTGCTGGATGGTTAAGACCAAGATAAAGCAAGACAGATATAACAAGAATTGTAACTTTTGTATCTGACAAGGTCAGTCAAATTCCCTCAGGATTCATGCTGAAACCCTACACTGCACTTTGTAGATCCTTTCTCAATGCCAGCCATGTGGATGAGTCAAAACCATTGCTTGACAAATTAGCTCTCTGTGAAACCTGAGAGAATGTTTTCTCTCCATGTGACTGTCCTTAGGCACCCTTTACACCACTGATCACTTTCTTCTTTGGAACTATAATGTCCTTGATCAGAAAATTTGGGACACAACTGAGTCTCAAGATGTTACAGATCAACATTTTCTGTGTCTTGAGTATAAAAAATTCTTAATGGACATGAAAAGTCGAATTTCCAATACCACAATCTTTACAGGGTACCTTAATATAATCTTATCCCAAAAAGATAGCTCAAACTGAAAAGAAATAGCAGAAAGAAGCACAATTCATTAAAACAGAGCAGGGAACAAATGAACTTAGTGGACGTATACAGAGTGTTCAAAAAAATTGAATACAATTTTTTCAGCTGAATATGGGTCATTTTCTATAATAGACCACAGACTATTCCATAGGTCATACTTAAGTATATGAAAGAAAATAAAAACTATCACTTGCATATTATCTGACCACAGTGCAATGAAACTGGAAATAATGAAAAAGAAACCAGAAAAACTCCATGAATACATGGAAATTAAAAGCCACTTTACTCAGCAACCAATGGATCACAGATGAAATTAAACAAGAAATTCAACAATATCTACAATTCAAAGAAAATTGAAGCACTTATCTGAATTTATAGGATGGGATGTGATGAAAGCAGTTCTCAGTGTTCTCACATTGGGACAACAGACTGGGAAAAAATAAACACCCTAATATGAACTCACATATTAAGAAAAGAAAATGGAATAAATAAAAACCCTAATGTTGCTCCACCAACATGTATAAAAGGAAAAGCAAACCACACCAAAAGCCCAAACACAGAAGAAATCATAAAGGTTAGAGCAGAAATTGATTCCATTGAAATGAAGAAAACAGTTCAAAGAATTAATGAATCAAAACCTGATTATTTGAGAAATTAAATAAAATTGATAAGCCGCGCGCTAAACTAATCAAAAAGAGTAAAGAAAAAATTCAAATAAAAGCAATAAGGAATGAAAAGTGTACAACTTTCAAAGACTCAGTGGAACTTCAGAAGATTGTCAAAAGCTACTTTGAGAATATTTACTTTCAAACAAGAGAAGAAACAGAACAAATGGACAGATTCCTAGAAAGGTACAAATTACCAACTCTGAATCAAGAAGATATAACAACTCTCAATAAACCAATACCAGCAAATGAAATACAAAATTTAATTAAAAATAAAAACTATCGAAAAAGAAAAGTCCAGGAACTGAAGAATTCACAGTTGAATTCTACAAGAAATTTATGGGGGCCTGCCCCTAAGCTCAGTTCTTTAAGTGGCTGCTTTAACAAAGCAGTCAGGCTCAGGTTGTTGTGGTTCGATCCCCACAACTCAATGCAGTCAAACCTACCCTGAAGCCACTCGGAGAAAAAAAATAGAAAAGAGAAAAGAAATTTACAGAAGATATAATCCTTATACTCTTCAAATTCTTCAGTAAAATTGAAAAGGAAACAATCCTCCCAAAATCATGCCAGGAGGCAATTATTATATGTATATCAAAACCAGGGAAAGGTGAAACTAAAAAAGAGACCTACAAGCCAATCTCCCACATGAATATAGATACAAAAGTCATCAATAAAATCCTAGCAAATGCAATACAGCAAATCATCAAGAAGGTTATACACCATGAACAGGGAGGATTCATTCCAGGGATGCAATGATGGTTCAATATATGCAAATCTATCAATGTAATACACTATATTAATGGAGTCAATGCTAAAAACCACATGACCATCTCAAATAATGCAGAAAAGTCTTTTGACAAAGTCCAACACTTATTCATGCTCAAAGTACTACAGAAAATTGGAATGGATAGCCTTTATTTCAACCTGATGAAAGCCATCTATGACAAACCAACAGCGAACATAATTCTAAATGAGGAAAAACTGAAATCTTTTACTCTCAAATCCGGTAGAATACAAGGATGTTCTGTATCACCAGTCTTATTAAATATAGAAGTTAAGTTATTATCTTCAGATGACATGATACTTTACTTGGAAGACCCAAAAAACACCAAGAAGCTACTGGAATTAATACACAAATTCAGTAGCATAGCAGGATTCAAAGTCTATATGTAAAAGTCAATAGCATTCCTCTACACAGAAAAAAAACACACTGAGAGAGAAATTAGGGAAACAGTACCTCTTGCAATAGCACAAAAGAAAATGAAATACTCTGGAATTAATCTAACTAATGAAGTCAAAGATCTTTTCATGGAAAATTACAGTACTTTGAAAAAAAGAGATCGTAGAGGATTTCAGAAAATGAAAAGATACCCCCTGCTCTTGGGTCGGAAGAACCAACATTGTGATGATGGACGTGTTCCCAAAATTGCTGTACAGACTTAGTACTATCCCAAGCAAAGTACCACCAACGTACCTCACAGACCTAGAGAAATCATTCCTAAAATTCATTTGAAACCAGAAAAGACCTAGAAGAGCAAAGACAATCCTGAACAATAAAGACAAGGCAGGATGCACTGCAATTTCTGGCTTGAAATTATACTACAAAACTACTGTGAAAAAACCAGGGTCACACTGGCAACAAACAAAATAGACCTGAGGATCAACGGAATAGATTAGAAAGGGCAGAAACCTCTATAAACAAACTCAGCCACCTAATCTTCGACAAAGGGACCAAACATGCTTACTCGAATATGATAGCCTCTTCAACAAATGGTGCTGGAAAAAGTGGCTCTCTACATGCTGAAAACTATAAATTGACCCAGGTCTATCACCATGCACTAAGCTAAAGACAAAATGGATTAAAGGTCTAAACACTAAAACAGAAACATTAAATCTTCTGGAAGAGAAAGTAGAAGGAACTCTTGAGGATGTATGGGTAGGCAAAGAACTAACAAGTGGGATCTCCTTTTACTGAGAAGGTTTTGCATGTCAAAATAAATTACCAACAAAGTGAAAAGACAGCCCACAAGTTCGAAGAAATCTTGACTAATAAGCAGTGAGACAAAGGTCTGCTCGCTAGAATTTACATAGAACTAAAACACATAAGGCCCCCTAAATTTAAAGACCCAATAGAGAAATGGGCATCCGAGATGAACACACATTTCTTGGAGGACGAAATTAAAAAATACAATAAATATATGAAAAAAATCCGCACATCATTAATCTTCTGTGAAATGCAAATTAAAAATCACTGAGATACCATCTCACTGCAGAAAGAATGACTATCATAAAGAAATCAACCGACAACAAATGTTGAAGAGGCTGTGGGGGAACTGTAATTTTCTCCAGTATTGGTGGGAATGTAGACAGGTGCAACCATAATGGAAATCAGTTTTGTCACTCCTTAAAATACTAGGACTGGAAATCCCATTCAATCCAGCTATCCCTCTCCTGGGAATTTTCCCGGTGGAACTGAAAACGTCATATCATAGTGACATATGTATACCTATGTTTATATCAGCACCATTTGTGGTAGCCAAATTTTGGAAATAACCAAGATGCTTGTCACCTGAGGAATAGATGAAAAGATGTGGAGGTTTTATACAATGGAGTATTACTCAACCATAAAGAATGTTAAACTTGAAGGCTTTATATTTAAGAGGATGCCACTTGAAGATATACTCATAATTCAAATAACCAGACCCACATATGTAAATATAATATAGTCTCCCTAGTATAAGTACTCAAAAGAAGAAATAAAATAGCAAATTACAACACAAGGAAAATGAGAACTTGAGGATTAGACAATGAAGAGAGGGCAATGAAAAAAGCTAGAAAACATGACAGGGGCAATGCCATACATTTAAATGCACATGATGGGTATGGAAATTATCCTGAGACTCTTCAGAAGATTTTCAAAACTAGCAGTTAAGTAGTAGGATTCTCAAACTGATTAATTACATATGCATATACCTATGATCACAGCAACTGCACTGAAGGTAGCAAAGTATAATGGTCATGCATGAAATGTGTGTCATTCTAGTCTTCTAAATACATACTGCTTTTGATGACATACCAATTACTTCCTTAATGTCTTACAAGTAAATGTTTATTAAAGAATGGTAATAAATTAAGAGACAAGAAATAAGTCGTAGGACTGTCCTGCTACAATGCTGTATATGGTTATATTTCTAAATTTCTGTGTAAAAATATGTAATTATTTATTCCTATTTCTAATAGTTTTTAAATTTTCTTTCTTCCTATTCTATAGGGACTAAAAGTTTAACATATCAATACTTGATGGAAAACAGCTGTTCCATGTTATGCCTAAGATGTTTGATATTCAGAGAGATATTGATGTTAAACTCAACTGCCTATGTTCTAGGGTAATAATAATAAACTTCTCTATTCTAAAGTTAAAAACCTAAGTATGAAGACCAAAATTGGAGAAAAAGACGAGCTGCAAAGGCCAGTCAACATTTTGACCCTAGCATTTCAAGTTAAGTGAAGACTCAGGAAATAGGTGCACCTGTACTATAACATCATGTAACCCAGTTGTGTCCCAAATTTTCTGATCATGGAGATTATGGGGGTCAAAGAGGAAAGTGATCAATGATTTAGAGTGTGCCTAATGAGAGTCATATGGGGAGAAAACATTCTCTCATGCTTTCACAGAGAACAAATTGGTCAAGCATTGGCTGTGACTCATCCACATGACTGACACTTAAAAAAAGATCTACAAACTGTGGTACAGGGTTTCATCATAAATCCTGAGGGGATTTACCTGACCTTATCAGATACAAAAGCTACATTTCTTGTTATTTAGGTCTTGCTTTATCTTGGTCTTAACCATCCAGCAGAAAAGTATAAAAGCGAAGTAAAAAAGTAAAGCCATATTAATATGGTGAGCTGTAAAAGGCTCAAGTATACAACTTCTGACATTGCCAATCTTACAGAGAATCCATTATTATTATGCACTGCTAGACTATATGTTAATATTTTGCTGAATCCATGCACCTACAATATACAAATTACAATGTAATTCCCTTTTCTTTCAAAAATAAACAAAAAAGAGGGTACAAATGAGCAATCATTTTTGTATCTGTATATTCAGATACAAATTAGGGTAGATGTATAACCGCATTCTCTTAATTTAATGAATAGAGAGGTTTTTCCTAGTAGTGTTTGTGGACAGGATATAATATCTGCATCTTTTACAATGACTAATCACTAAGACAACAATATGCATTGTAATAAGTATTGAAACTGTTCTAATAATCGGATTTGTAACTGTCTCATTGCTTTTTTCTCAATAAAACCATTATAAAAAATCACTACAGAGTTTAGAGAAATTCAGCAGATCTTCAGAACCTACTTCCAAAGTCTGTACTCTTACAGGATGAAAAATGGAAAGGAAGTGTACAGTTTTCTACATACATCTGCAGTGCAATACCTGAGTCAAGAAGATATGCAAGCTCTAAATAATCCAATACAAAGAAAAGAAATTGAAAATGTGATAACACAAAAAACCTACCAACACAGAAATTCCACGTCCCAATTGATTCACAGCAGAATTCTACAAAAATTTTAGAGATTTAATGTCAACTTTTTTCAAATTCTTCTATGAAATTATCAGGAAATCAATTCTCCCAAACTCATTCCTAGAGCTAAATATTACTCTGATTCCAAAACCAGAGAATGTTCCAACTAGTGAAAAACAACTGCAGACCCCTTTCTCTAATGAATATAGATGAAATAATTCTCAAAATGCTAGCAAACAGAATATAACAAATCATCAAAAAGATTATGACTAAGTGGGATTCACTCCAGAAATGCAGGGATGGTTCAACATACTCAAAGCAATAAATGTAATATAGCACATCAATAGAACCAAGAACAAAAACCACATGATAATCTCAATAGGTTTACAAAAATCTTTTGGCAAAGTCCAACACTCTTTCATGGTAAAAACCGTACAGATAATTAGAGTAGATGGTCTACATTTCAACATGATAAAAGCCATCTGTGAGAAGCCAACAGCTAACATCATAATAAACGTGAATATACTGAGGACCTTCACTTTGAAATTATTGAAAAGAAAAGAATGTTCACTGTCTCCAGTCCTATTCATTATAGGCCTGGAAACATTAGCTAGATCAGTTAGACAAAAGTCAGAAATTAAATGAATAAGGATTGGAAAAACAGTTAAATTATCAATATTTTCAGATGACATGATACTCTACATAGAAGACCACAGAAACTCTCCAAACAGTCTTGTATATTTAATTACAAAATTCATATACATAGCAAAATACACACTCAACACTCCAAAATCAGTAGAATTTAAGTACACAAATAATGAATGCACTGAGAGAGAAATTAGGGAAACACCACCTTCCACATTAACATGCAAAATAATGCAATACTTAAGAATCAACCTCACAAAGGAAATAAAAGATTTGTACAGTAAAAATTATAGTATTCTGCTAAAAGAGATTGAAAATGATTTCAAAAAATGGAAATTATTCCATCTTCCTTGATAAGAAGAACCAACATTGTGAAAATGACCATAGTAACAGAATTGTTTTTCACATTCATTGCAATCCCAATTAACAATATCATTAGTATAGCTCAAAGTATAGCTTTTGAATTAATATAGCTCATTCAAAAGAATGACTTACAAGAAGAAGTCAGCTAATAACAAATGCTAGAACACAATTGTTTTAATTCTTCACATTCAATGCAATCCCAATTTGCGATATCGTTAGTATAGCTCAAAGAGGTAGATAAAACTCAAAAATGCATTTTGAACCAGAATAGATCCAGAATATCAATAGCAATCCTGAAAAACAAAAAAGGCAGGAAGTATCAGAATGCCGGATCTGAAATTATGCCATAAATCTACTGTGATAAAATCAGCATGTTACTGGAATAGAGACAGACCTGAGGATCAATGGAGCAGATTGGAATATAATCATCTTCTAGCATCAAAACTGCTAACACACACAGCCACTTGATTTTTGATAAAGCGCCCAAAATTTTCAGTTGCTAGAGAAACTGGTGTTCCACATGCTAAAGGCTAAAATTAGACCCATGCCTATCACCATGTGCAAAGCTGTAGTCAAAATGGAGTAAAAATTTAAATATTAGGTAGGAGCACTAAATCTTGTGTTGGAAAATGGAGGTACAATTTTAAATAAATAGGTATATGTAGAGTGTTCATGAACAAAAACCAAACTGCACAGAATCACTTCAAAAAAATCAACAAACGGAATCTCATCTTTCTGAAAAGTGTCTGAACTTCAAGCAAATCTAGAGAGTAAAAGAAAAACAACAATTTGGGAAAATATTACTGCTGAATATCCCAACTGTGTGATATATATGATGTTTGGACAACTGTACTGCACATTTCTACTATTCTGTGGAAAGAAGCATTTAACGCTTTAATTTGTTTTGCCTCATTTTTTCAATTGTTTGTACTTTTTGTCTTTCTACTTTCATAAAAATTTCTTTCTTCCAAATTTACAAGCATATATCTGGTAATCAGAATGACTGGTTGGAAGAAAACCCTATTTATTACAACAAATACCATGAAATTCATATTTCTTTGTTAGGTGAAATTCTGTATCACTTGTAATTTTTTTCTGTTTTATTTTTTAAATTTCTGCTTTACTTTCTTGTGATACTGAAAATTGAGCTCATTGTTTAGAAAGTTGATTAGGGTTTCTCCTCTATTATCTTCAGTAATAATCCCCCTTGCTCAAAGTCATTAAAAAACAGCATGTGGATAGCTATTATTTGGTATGAAGTTCATCTTGTTTTGGCTACCATATTTCTAAAATATAAATCACTTATTTTACAACTAATATTAAGCAGACATAAATTGACTAAAATTAATTATCTTGTTCTAATTATGCACAAAAAAGGAAAGGAATCATTTGAAGGGTGGAGGTAGAAGGATGGAATAGAAAGGGAATGAAGAAAGAATTAAAATGAACATGCACCAACCTCTCACAAGTAAATACTTTGTGCTACACACGTACCAATAAAATTAAATAAAAAGAAGAGTATACCATAAACTTTGTACAGAAAAAAAGTATTTATAAAGTATAATATTCATACAGTTTGGGAGAAATTGAAAAATATTTGGAAGCAAAAGGCCACTTTGAGACACACTTTAAATGAGTTCTCATATTATTTCAGTTTTTGCAGTAATCTACTGTGATTTCATTACTTTTTATCAGTTTTTGTTCTAAAGTTTAGAAAAAAGATTTTATTCTAAATGGAGAATTTATAAGACTAAGTAATACATCATACAAAACTGTCAATTATCTATTGGATCTATTATTATCCATATTTAATTTAACACATATTTGACTTTTAAAAATTTATAAAAGGAGAGATCAGCATTTTATTTTCAATGTTATCCATAGAATATGCTAATGTAAAAGTTTTGCTTATATTTTCTCTGTGTTGAACAAAAATATGTATGAATGGTGAATAGAATCTAGCTGGAGCTACTGCATTTAGTACTCTAATTCCATTGTCAAACCCATAGTAAGAGAGTATTCATTCAACTGGGTCTTCAGCAATGCAAAAAGTATCTCTAACAAAATATTTCCATAAAGGTAAAAATTAAGGATGCAGTACACAATTTTATTTTATGTTTGGCCATTAAAAGCACCACCTCTTAAACAATATTATCAAACATATTTTAGACAGATCCAATTCAGGGAAATTAACACTGAAATCTTGAAAACCTTTTCCAGCACTAATTATAATTTATTAGTTTTCTGTAATTTATTTCCTTACTGAGAGGTATGTACTAAAGTGTCAAATTATTTTCAAGAATTCATAGGTTTTATCACTAAATTTCTAGGAGAGTTTATGTGATAAAGTAGAAAATCTGATTACATTTGGCAAAGGAAATTTATTGCTTACTAGTAGTATAAGAAATATTCATTCTTAATCATAGTTTTGTAAATGTAAACACTGGTTTTGCCTTCCTTTTCTTGTTTTTATTAAATGCCTTTATTTGCACTATAAGAGCTCTGTAATTACAAATTAAGAAAAATCAAGGTGTTTCTTATTCATAAATATAACATGGATGTGATTTATGAGTAGAGTTGAGATAGCGTTTAAGAGATTAATATTGCAGTTAAAACATTACTCCAGGGTACTATAAATATAATACTTTTCTCCTTATTTTTGAGATATACATTCCAAGAGTTTTTATGTGTCTGAAACAACAGATAGCACTGTTCCATGTTCTATACCGCATTTGCATCATTGTTATTATATATTTCAGACATTTTAATATTGATTTGAATTTATATTTACTTAGTTTTACACCTCACATTGCAGCTTTACTTCATTATTTATTAGAATAAATATATTCACTAAATATTTTATGTGATGCTAATGATGAGGATACATTCTGAGAAATGAATTTTTAGATGACTTTATTATGGTGAGAGCAAACTAAAATTTCTTTAATAAATAAATAAGCTAAAATGAATGCTGTTGATGGTATAGTCTTATGGAAAAATATCATCTATGCAGTTCGTGGTTCACCAAAATGCCATGACTTGGCATAAGACTATATATAAGTATATTTATTTATTTAAGGAATTGATATTCTGTTAATTGTAATTTTTAAAAGTTGCGGCCATCACTACAATGAAGAAAATGAAAAAATATAGTTTA
This sequence comes from Octodon degus, assembly GCF_000260255.1. NCBI lineage: Eukaryota > Metazoa > Chordata > Mammalia > Rodentia > Octodontidae > Octodon > Octodon degus. The sequence goes on from NW_004524721.1 coordinate 1,083,739, forward strand.
TTTTTGCCTTTATTCTATCCAACATTATAACTGCATTCCCCTCACTTGATTAACCTCAGCACTACTCATCTGTTACCTATGGGATTAGATTAACTGCTGCTTTCTATAAATTCATGAAAAGTAATTTCACTGAATGTATTATCTTTTGTTAAAGTTCTTTCAGTTAGTAAAGCTAGAGTTTATCTATAGTGTAGCAAGTGTCAATAATTCATTAATTTAATTGATTTTAAAGATAATAAAAATAATACAAACTTGAAATAATAGAGTTTCACTAAAGCAAAATGATAAGAATTCAACAATTGTTGTTATATTGCTTATTGCTATCTTCAAAATAGTTGTTCATATTACCAGCCATAAGAGTGGGAAAAAATGGTCAAAAAATTAAATAGAAGAGAGAAAAATAAACATTGACTCTTGCTTTCAATAGAGTAGTGGAAATCAGTAGTAAAATTTTCTAAGCTTTCCTATGTACATACATACATATTTCTTTCTTTTTAAAATTAGTAGGACAGTTTCAATAATTAGCACATTGCATACATTCTTTTTAGTGATTAATTGCTATACAAGATGCAGACATGATATCCTATTTAAAACAACATTAGAACAAATCACTCTATTCATTAAGAGAATGTAACTATATATTTATCGAACCATATTGAATTCACAGATGCAAAAAGGACATTCATCTGTATACCAATTTTTGTTAAGTTCCATTATTTGAATATTATAGGTGTGTAAACTCAGCAAAATATTCTAAAAGAGGCCAGTAGCCCATAATGTATTGGGTCTTTTGTTTTATTGGCAATGTCAGAAATTGCTGACCTGAGTCCCCTACATCTCAATGTAACAGCATGGCTTTACTTCTTATATTTTGTCTTTATACTTTTCTGCTGGATGGTTAAGACCAAGGTAAAGCAGGACCTACGCAACAAGAGTAGTGGCTTTTGGGTTTCATAAGGTCAGTGAAATCCCCACAGGATTTATCCTGAGATCCTGTACCTCAGATTGTAAAACCATTGTCAGTGTCAGCCATGTGGATGAGTGACGGCCATTGCTTGTCCAATGTGATCTCTGTGAAAGCCTGAGAGA
>NW_004524721.1:1088769-1097102 GCF_000260255.1 Octodon degus
AGTATGTGGTCTATTTTAGAAAATGACCCATGTGCAGCTTAGAAAAATGTTTATTCAGCTGTGTTTGGATGGAACACTCTGTATATGTCCACCAAGTCCATTTGTTTCGAGCTCTGATTCAGTTCTGTTATTTCTTTGCTAAGTTTTTTTCTGGTTGTCCTATCTTTTTGAGATAAGGGTGTGTTAAGGTCTCCTATTAAAATTGTGGTATTGGATATTAGATTTTTCGCATCCATTAAAATTTGTTTTATGTAGTTGTGTGCTCCTGTGTTTGATGCATACATATTTATGATTGTTAACTCTACCTCCTGAATTTTTCCCCTAACCAGTATATAGTGGCCTTGTTTATTTCACTTGATCCTTGTTGGTTTGAAGTTAAGACTGTCTCGAATAGGATTGCCATCCCTGCTGTGTCATGTAGTATTGTGTTCCATCCTGGGACTTTCAGGCTATGAATGTCTTTATGTGGTAAATGTGTTCCTTGTATACAGCACATTGTTGGTTTTTGTTTCCTAATCAATTGTGCCAGTCTATTTCTCTTAATTGGTTAATTGAGTACTTCTCATTAATGGTTACAATTGAGATGTATTGACTTATGGTTTATATGTTATTTACCTGTTGTCATTTACTCCTTTTTCTCCTGTGTTTAATTGCTTGCCCTATTTAGTTGGTTGCTTCTAATCTCATTCTTGGAGTTCTGATCATTTTGATCCCTCTCTAGAACATCTTTCAGTAGTGTGTGTGTAGGTTTGGCTTTGTCATCATGAAATTCTTTAGCTGTTCTTTTTCATGAAAATAATTCACTTGTCCATCAAACTTGAAAGAGAGTCTTGCAGGGTATAGTATTCTGGGCTGGAATTTGTTTTCAGAGAGGACTTGAAGTACTCTGCTCCATGCTCTTGCCTTCATGGTTTGTGAAGAAAAGTCGGCCGTAATTCTGATGGGTTTTCCTTTTAATGTGATCACCTTCTTTTCTCTAGAGCCTTTCAGTATATTATTCTTGTGCTGAATTTCTGGGATCTTGACCATTATATGTCTCGGTGTGCTTTTCATTGTGTTGAGGTTACTTGGCATTTTGTGTGCTTCGGTTACCTGAATGTCAGATTGTTTCCTCATATTTGGGAATTTTTCTGCTATTGCTTCTACCCATATTTTTTTAATGTCACTTGTATTGACTCCTTATTTCTAATTGATACCTCTTAGTCTCACATTGTTCATGTTTGCATCATATTGCTGGTGATGTATTATTCTTTCCTGCATCCTCATTCTTTTTAGGAGATTCTTTCTTACCTTTTCACTTGCTGCAACAGCACCTTCAAGATCTGAAACTATGTCTTCACTTTCACTTAAATGCTTTTGCAAGCTTGTGATTGAGATTTTAATTTCCTTTGTATATCTTTGAGTCTGCTTCATGTGATATATTTCTTTCCTGTATTGCTCATTCAAGGAATCCGTCATTTTTCTAATCTCCTATTTTTTAAAATCAATGTCTTCTTGAGAAGCAGTTATTAATTCTTTTAGTGCAGTGCTTTTTTCAGATTGGTTTTCCTCCCTATGTTTCTGTAGTTGCTTCTTTACTTCAGATGCTCTGAGTTCTGCGAATTCTTTTTTTTTTATTTCAGAAAAGAATTGCGCTCTGAGTTCCTCTATAACTTTCTGTTGTTTCTTATTTACTATCGATGCTCTTAATTCATGCATTTCAGCCTAGCTAGTGTCCTCTACACTTGTTTTGGGTAGGCATTGGGTTTCCTCCCTATGTTTATGCATTTGGTTCTTTACTGAAGATGTTATTAATTCAGGTATTTCTTTTTTTATTTCCTATCTGAGTTCCTCTATACCTTTCTGCAGCTGTTTATTTCAGAAGCCATTGATTCATTGCTTCCAGCTGTTTGATTCCCAATTTTTTCTGTGTTAATATCCTCTGCACTTGTTAAGGGTGGACTTGGGTTCTGAGGTTGCATTTTGTTCCTTCTCATCATTTTGTGTAGTACTGTCTTCTGACCTAGGTTGTAGATCTTCGTTGTAGTTATAATCTTAGCACGTACTGAACTTCAGTTGTAGGTCTACAAAGTTTGGATTTATCCAGCTGTGCCTGGCTTAGGTCTGGCTGCTGTGCTCAGCTCCTTCCTGCTGCTGCCCTTGGGGGTGAACCTGTTGTGCCCCTGTGACAAGATGTTCTCCTCCTGGACTAGCTGGATGGTTCTATCCTCTACACTCTCTGCAGGGATTACAACTGTGGGGTTACACTCAAGGCCTGTATGCCAGACCTGAACTGAGCCTGGAGGGGACAAGGTGGAGTAGGGGGGAGAGGCAGCTCTCCTCACACTCACTGGGTCTGGTCTAAGACTGGGTCTGGGGGTTCCGTGAATACGGCAGAAATTCCTACTTGGCCTGCGGTGTGGGGGAGGTGCTGCAGAGTGGAGGGCTATCCCAAGAGGTTGGAAGAGGGTCCCACCCATGCTGCGCCTGGGCTGGGACCAATAGTAGGTCCCGCAGGTGCAGGGTAGCTGGAAGCTTTCCCACACACTCTACACACCTGGGCTAGTACTGGGTCTGGGGGTTCCTGGAATGCAGCACAAATTCCTACTCGATTTTGCGGGGTGCGGGAGGTGCTGCCAAGTGGTGGGCGGTCATCCCAAGGGGGTGGAAGAGGATCTCACCCACGCTGTGCCTGGGCTGTGACCAGTAATAGGTCCCCCGGCACAGGGTAGCTGGAAGCTCTCCCACACTCACCAGTCCTGGGCTAGGACTGGGTCTGGTGGTTCCCTGAACGTGGCAGAAATTCCTACTCCGCGGGCAGGGTCAGGCAGGTGCTGCGGAGTGGTTGGGGGTGTCCCGGACCTGGGCTATGACTGGGTATCCTTACATATTTCTTTTTTCCCTTCTTTCTTTTCTCCCTTCTCTCATCCTAGTTGTTCCTTCCCTTTGTCAGGTTTCTTTTTTCCACCTTTCACAGAATCTATTGTACCTTTCAGACTTTATCTACTCATTCAGATTCTTACATTAGGGAGACAGTACAATATTTACATATGCAACTATGATTTATTTCACTGAAAAGCATAGCCTTTAGCTAATTCATTTACATAAAAGCCTCAAGTTTATCTTTTTTACAGTTGAATACTTCATTGTATAAAAATACACCTTTTTTAATCCATTGTTCAGTTGATAGGCATTTGGGTTGTTTCCAAGATTTAGCTCTGACAACTTATGCTGCTATTAACATGCATGCATATATATCACTGAGGTGTGATGCTTTCAGTTGTAGGATTAGAAGTCCCATTCAACTAAGATGAGTATTTTTCCAATAGTTTACTTTTTTTTGAATAGAACTTTATTTTATGGCTATGCAATTATATATGCATTAATCTTGTGATGGACGTTTGTGGTATTCACTGTTACTAACAGAACTTCTTTGAATAATCATATTTCTCAATGTGGGGTTCAAATTATATAACATCTAAAAGAAAACTGCAAAGATTTAGTGACTTTTGGTTTGTAAATATTTCTTTGTTATGAAATAAGTAAAATTTTTAAAAATAATGTATCATATGTACCAAAAGACCTCTTCTTTTGAAAAGATAGTGATAGAAAAGCAAAAAGCAAGCAATATATATAAAAAGAGTGTATAAAATATATATTCAATTGAGGAATTATATCTGATGTTTTAAAGCTTTCAAATCTCAAGAACAGTGAAGTACATACATTAACATAAAAAGTGGCTGATGATTTCATTTGAAAAGATATATGGATGAATAATAAATACATTGGAAATATGTTCTAGATACTTAATTATTAGGAAAATACAAATTAAAATAACAATAAGTCTTCTATATGCCTACTGCAATAACTAAACTTAAATAGTGATTGTGCCTCGTGTTAGTACAGATCTGGCAATTAGAGCTCTCTTTGCCTGCTGGTGGGGATGGCTATCTTCCAAAACCATTTGGCAGTTCCTCAGAGGTTTCACATAAACCTGCCATATGACCTATTTGTTTTATCTGTAGGCATAATATATCATTCATGTTAAAGGAATTAAAGCTAAATTAATATATGGAAGCTAATATTTCACAGTTTTAAATTTCATAAAATAAGCCAATGCCACCAGTGATCACTCATAATAAGTTTCTTTATAACAAGAAAAGATCTTTTGATAACGTTTTTTTCACCAATTATTTTCTAAAATGTAATAGAAATCAGGATTTTCAGAAGCTATGGCAGAAAGAAAAAAATGTGATACAGAAATATAGAAATGAACACACAGAACAACCTGTGCAGAACTAATAAATAAATTTGAAGTATATGCCTTTGAATAATAAAATAATTTAATGTCAAACACATTAAGCATAAGGATTTACCCCAATAAAACTTCCTAAGTACTTAAAAATCATTTTCAGATACATTGCACAGGGCCAGTATGTAGTGAAATAAACCAGACACATGAGCTTAGATATCACATGGATTCTCTTACATAAGAAATCCAAAATATGAATGAAGTGTAAAACATAAGATATAGCACAGAAGCTGGAGATATAGCTCAGTGATATAAATGCCTACCTGGCAAGTGCAAGGTTCCAGTTTGACCCCCAGTACCCAGCTCCAAAAAAAAAAAAAAGATATCAAGAAGTTATTTGCTGAGAAGATACAGCATGGAAAACCAGAAGGCACATCTTTAGAAAATAGGTAGGGAGCCAAGAAATAGAGGGAGGAGGGTAGAGGGTTGGAGAAGAAGATGAAAAAAGAATTTAACATGTGTTATTGACATGTATAAATCCTTCATAATGAAGGTAATCATTATATACTGCAAACATGTACTAATACAAAAGCAAAAGCTGAATAAAACACAAAATGATAGATAATATGTAAACTATGAATGTAGCAAATTTCTTCACTTTCACTCATGTACTATATTAAGATGTGTAATTCGTATTCCAATTCATAGCTACAAAACAAACTCTTCTAGAAATATGAAAACTTTATCTAATAAGTTTCCTCATATGTTTCTGACAAATAAATAATTGAGATTTAAAAGAAATTCTGTCTTTGCCATGTTTCAAAGAACAAAGTACTAGTACCCTTTATACTTCTTTAAAGAGGTCTTTGCATGATAGATCAAGTCACTTACACTTGAAGGAAGCCAATATTAATATTTCCTTTTCATCTTATAGTACTTATGAAGCAATTTAAATGATTTCTACAATCGGCAACTTAGATGTAACTATTCTATGTACTTTTAACATTTTCAAACTTAAAAATTATCAGAAGGTCTGTCAAGTAATTGTTCTTTCTAAATCATCTTTTCATAACCTGATGCCATCAGTCCAGCTCAATGAAAAGGGTAGTTTATATTTAACAATTAGGACTGGGAAGTGAAAGGAATCTCCTCACCATTTTCTCAGTCATTTCTTTAAAATCTTGACCTGTGCAGTCAGAAATATTGGCAAACAACCTAAAGTATAACTCATGTTCTTAACATAAGAAATGCACCAGAACACATGGCATTGCATCTTTGCTGAACAGAGGTAGAATCACTCTGCAAACATGAACATTTTCTAGCCTTCTGCTTTGTCATTTTCCTCATTTCCTAATTTTGTTTAGGTTGTGTCATCTCTAAAACAAAACAATATAATAAAACTAATTATCGACTTATTGGAATTTTACTTCTTATATAGAATGAAAAATAAATATACATTAGGCAGGTCTATGCATATTGACAAAAATTCCTACCTAGGAAGAAAGCATACATTAATTACACTGGAGAAGAGAGAAGAACTTCTAAATCTTGGCTTTGTCTCTTTACATAACCACTAATTTTTCCAGGCCTGGTGACTTCCACGGAGCAAAGTGTGTTAACATTTAATGTTTCTTATTTGGCAATAATAATCTTTCTAAGTTTGACAAGATTTAAGTAATTTCAAATTGTTTTCAGGGCTCACTTTCAATTCATGTATTAAATTGCAGCATATGAAGCATGTAAAACACTTGTTTCATTGAGTACATTATGTTTCCATTTAGTATTTACACAATATGAAATAAATCATGTCAGAGTTAATAAGGTCTAATTCTATTAATGTCAGGAAAGATTAACGTAGGTTCCCTCTTCTAAGCAGACTTACCCGATACTCTTTGAATTATTTTTGACAGTGTGAAAATTAGACTAAGCCTACAAATAAAATAAGCCAGTAAATAAATTGAAGTAATAAGTTAAGACACTGTGTAAACAAAGGTATCTGTGCTAAGAAGCCAGATTTGATTTAAAATTCTTGGTAGGTTTGTCATCAGCAATACAGTTATTACTGTATCTCCTGATTATTCTGGTAACCTCTGAATTGAACTCTTTGCTTTCACATGCTTTTTAGTAAATATAATGTTTATATTTTGGGTATAAAGATTTTGATGCTAACTAAAAGTGGCTACATCATAGTAAGTGAACATGATTTAATAATAGAAAACTATTTTACTTATTCGTTTGATACTTTGATCAGAAGTAGCCAAAATGTATTTCTTAACTTCTAGTTAGCAAAAATGCACATGGCTTATTTAACTTGTATTATACACTATTATGGCCACATTAATTGTTTTCTTACACAGATTGTTACTCAGGGGGAGTTGTTTCTCTAGAAAGAGGAAAAAGTAAGATGTCTGTTTAACTCAACTTTTCACTGAAATTTTCCTATTAAGCCATGGAAAAGCATTGCATTCATGTGCACAAAATGATATTATTTTAAAATATGGTTGACATTTCTACTGGTAGCTGCTGGCATTTTTCCTGTATCGTATTACTAAAAGTATACATCAAGGTGAGAGGCCTATAAAATATAAAGAATAACTCAAATTTTCTGAACACTATATCAATATCACCGTTTTCTTAATGGCAAAATTTATAGAAAAAATACCATAGATATGCGTTACTTATTTAATGAAATATATATTTACATATAGTTAAAAGATGAGAATATATAGTCTTCTTTCAAATTCTAAGATATATTTTATGCAAATTAATTACAATTTAAAGGAAAATGCAGTTTTCTCATAAAAGAAAACTTTGGATGATGAACTACAAATAAGCAATGATTTTACTTTTCTAAAGTAATCACAAGACTTTATTAAGCCAGATAGTAAAAGGATTTACAATAAATAAACAGATAAGTTATAGCAGAAAATGATCATGGCTAAAGAAAACTGGACATAATTGTAAAATAAGATTAGAGTCCAGGAATGGAATGTGATTTTAATAACTTTGTACAAATATGTATTGAATGCCTGTAATATAAGAAAATACTGCCTAAATATATCTATATATATATGAAGAAACAATTAATACAAGGCTGTTTATAACAAGGAAAGATGGGAAACAATCTTGACTTTCAAATGGGTGGAGGTGGTAATTCAATGACATGGGACCTGCCCGGCAAGTGTGAGGTCCTAAATTCTATTCCTGATGCTCCAAAATAATCAGTAACAAAGAAATGTAAAAATCAGTAATTAAAAAACAGCAGTGATTAATTCATATTGCATATTAAGATAGGAATTCAAAGTTATGATTTCTAAGATGATACTACTCAATTATTTGAGAATCATCTCACATATGCTAAGTAGAAATGAAAATCACATACAAAAGTTTACATGTAGAATGTTATTAATTTATTTTTAAAAATTTGGTAAAATAATTTTATTCAGAAACAATTAGCAATGAGACAGTTTCATAACAGATTAGGACAGTTTCAATACTTAATATATTGCATATTGTTGTATTTGTGGTTATTCATTGTACAAGATGCAGACATTATATCCTGTGCACACACACTATTAGAACAAATATTTCTGTTCATTGAATTAAGAGAATGTAGCTGTATATCTATTGTAACTCTTTTGAATATACAGATACAAAATCCTTGTTAATTTGTATACCCTTTGAAGGGTATTGCATTGTCATTTAAATATTGTAAGTGCGTGAATTCAGCAAAATATTCCAATATAGTCCAGTAGTCCGTAATAGTAATGGGTTTTCCGTAAGACTGGCAATGTCAGAAGTTGTTGACTTGAGGCTTTTATTGCTCAGCATTTTAATATGGCTTTTCTTTTATACATCATTTTTATACTTTTCTGTTGAATGGTTAATACCAAGATAAAGCTCTGGTTTTTTAAATGCTGACTGCTTGTCATGACATACCAATTACTGCTATACTGTCTCTCAAGTAAATGTTTGTTTAAAAAAACAAAAGGGTAATAAATGAAAACAAAAGACAAGAAAAAAGTCACAGGACTGTCCTGTTACAATACTGTATAGGGTTAGATTTCTAAACTTCTGTGTAAAAATATATAATTGTTAATTT
>NW_004524721.1:1097202-1098493 GCF_000260255.1 Octodon degus
GTGGAACTTTAAGTCCCTAACATTTAAAAATTAGAATATATTTTAAAAATAGGCATAAAGAATTATATAAGTCTTAAAACGGAGGTTGTACCGATATTGTTTATTCATTATTTCTTGCCTATGTCTTGTAATATGAGTAACTACATTGGCAGTAACAATACACAATGTACTAACCATTGTTATTCTCCTAAACACTAGTTTTGAGATTTTATATCATTGTTTTTATTTTTTTTCTTCAAAATAAAAATAACTGATGTCAAAAATTAAAAAAAGAAGAAAAAAAAAGAATTGTATAATAGTTATGTTTACACATAAGCCCAAAAATCTCACCATATACAACATTGAAGCAGGACAGTCGCACAATATTTCTTTTCCTGTCTCTTGCTTTCATTCACCACCCCATTCTTCTTGAACAACCATCTACCCGAGAGACATCATAGCAGCAAGTGGCATGTCATGAAAAGGAGCCCATATTCAGAAGTCCAGAATGACAGGCACTTCAAGCAAGAAACTACTATTAGAAATTACCATCTGCAGTGCAGCATCTTAGTTCATAGGTATTAGTATATATAGTTAGTCAGGTGAGAATTTTTCCAATTAACTGCTAGATTAAAAAATATTCTAAAGAATCTCAGAATCATTGCCTTGCCCATCTTCTACATGTAAATGTATGGCTTGACATTGTCATGTTTACTATCTCTTCTCCTTTCCCTATCTTGATTAGTTAATCCCTGAGATCCTGCTTTCTTTTTTGCTTGTATTATACCTTTCCATTTGTATTTCTTCTTTTGAGTTCTTATACTAGGGAGACTATATGATATTTACACATGTGTGTCTGGTTTATTTCACTTATGAGTATGTCTTCAAGTGGCATACACTTCAATATAAAGTCTTTGAGTTTATCATTCTTATTAGATGAATAATACTCCATTGTGTAAAAATACCACATCTTTTCCTACCAGTCCTCAGGTGATGGACATCTTGATTGCTTCCAAGATTTTGGTTTCACAAATTGTGCTGAAATAAACATAGGCACACATATATCCCTATGATCTGATGCTTTCAGAACCTCTGGGAAATTTTCAGGTAGAGTAATACTTGCTTTAAATGGAATTTTCAGTCCAAGTTTTCTCAGGATTCTCCCTACAGATTTCCATAACGATTGCACCCGTCTACATTCCCACCAGCAGTTGAGAACGGTTCCTTTTTCCACACAACCTCTCCAAAATTTGTTCTTGGGTGATTCCTTTAAGATGGCCATTCTTTCCGTTGTGAGATGATATCTCAATGT
>NW_004524721.1:1098593-1099589 GCF_000260255.1 Octodon degus
AAAGTTGCATTTTTTACTATATAGGACTTGTTTTATTTTAGTCTTAATCATTCAACAGAAAAGTATAAAAACAAGGTATAAAAACCAAAGCAATACAAATATGCTGAACTGTAAAAGGCTGAAGTCAACAACTTCTGACATTGCCAGTCCTGTGGATAACCTACTACAATTAGGGTCTACTGTACTACTTTGGATTATTTTGTTGAATTCATGCACCGGCAATATTTGAATGGCAATAGAATACCCATCTTTGACAAAACTAAACAAAAATGGGGATACAAATTAATGAATGATCATGTTGTAGTGAATATATATACAAATTAGGATAGATATACAATCAAGCAGCTATTTTCTCTTAGTTCAATGAGAAAGATTTGTACTAGTAGTGTTTAGAAAAGATATCATGTCTGCATCTTGTACATTGAATAAGTACTATGAAGACAACAATATGCAATATATTTTATAACTGTCCCACTAACCTGTTTTGAAACTATAGCACTGCTATTTCTATCTAAACAAAATTAATTTACAAAAGAGAGTTGGATACGATTATAAATTAAGATTAGAATCCAAGAATAGTGTGTGAACATAACAACCTTATGTAAATAGATACTTAATGCCAATATTGTAAGAAAAGGCTACTTAAATTTATTTGCATATATGTATAGAGAATATTCATAATTACACAATTTTTAGTCTGAATAACCGTGTTTTGTCATACTTCTTTAATGAGTACAAAATAATATCATATTCACAAAAGTTAATTTATGTGCCGATATGGTGGTACATGCTTGTAATTCCAGCCCTCAAGAGACTGAGGCAGGAAGATAATTGCGAGTTTGAGACCAGCCTAGGCTACAAAGTGAGGTCAAGTTCAGCTTGAACTATATAACAAGATCCTGTCTCAAAAAGACCGCTAAAACAATGATTCAAATATAAATTATGGAGTCCTAGCCCAGGTCCGGTGAGTGTGCAGAGAGTTTCCTGCTACCCTGC
>NW_004524721.1:1106944-1116921 GCF_000260255.1 Octodon degus
TATTATTTGTTGAAACTGTACTTTCGATTTGATTTGAAACTGTCTCATTGCTATATGTTTATCAATAAAACTTTGAAAAGAAAAAAAAACAAATATAAATTATGAATGTCATGGTATTTGGTAGGATTATAAGGCATAAATAAAATTTGAAATAATGAAGACATGCTTTCGGATCTATATTGTGTCTTTTTGCTTACATAATTAATAAGGAAAACATAGCTCTTCTAAATAAAAAATGAATGAATAAAATGAATGAATAAAGAAATAAAATGAATCTAAGAAATGAAACATCTAAAAATAATAAACCTCGTTTTTTCTCTCATAGTATATACTAAAATACTATATTTTTTGATGTAACTTACTGTTAGAAACTCATAAAGACTGCAAGCCCACTGATGGATAAATATTCTGTAGTTTCACATATTTTTTAGTCTTGCAATATCTAAAAGGGAAAAAATGAAGAACATGTTCATACTCTTCCAAAGAACAAGGCAGAACATTGTTTTTTCCTTCCCAATTGGTAGCTTTTGGGTCACTGTGGGATGCTAACCAACCAACATTATCTCTATGGTTGCTGTCCTCTGTGATAATTTTGTTTATAAATTATGATGTTTTTATTATTATTCCTCCTACTCTGGGATAGGTTAGATCTAAAAATCACCTTTGAATTTATCATGCAAACTATATTGATCATTGTAACCTTAGGGGTCACAATAGAATTATATGGTTTATATATGTTTGTGTGGTATATTTTGACTCTTGTGTCCTTCTGGTCTTCAAGGAACGAACAATCTGTGATACACCATCAGCTATGCTAAGCAACTCACACATGGGGCAGATAAGAATTGAATGCATAGCTATGAACATGTCTGTTATTAATACTTTAGAATGCAACTGTGATGTGAGACAGTGAGTAGACCCTAATTTATCAAGTGACTGCCAACCCATTTTTTCCTGAGTATTCAGCATGTCCTGAAAAGTTAGTCACCAATATGAAATGTCTTAAATTGTGTCTTTTGCTAAACCTGAATATGTATTAGGTTATTTCCATGAAATCCATCACAAACAATTTGGCTTTAGTTGTAATTTCATGGATACTCCAACAATGAATTTCAGATATCAGTTGGAGACTTCCTCTTATCTAAATTAAGAGCTTTGTACACTTAACAAATTTTAAGATGCCTTTCATGAATGAGCCCAGTAACAAGTGTGGACCATATTCTTGACTCTGTCTCCTGAGAAACTTGGCTTAAATTAATTTGAATCTTGTGTTTTAATCAATCATAACACATGTATAACCATTTTTCAGAAGTTCTGAGTATCCTTCCAGAAAACACCAAAAGTGGTTTTTGAGATCTAGAAATTTATAATTAGTGTTAGGTCAGATAATAGCCTTATGACTCTCTAGAAGTAGGAGTGGTCTTGAGGATGCACTAAAAGTGTAGCAAACAACAGGGATGAAATTCACTCAAACAATCTTGAACTGAAATGTGGTTACAGAAGAATGGAAGAAAAATGTGACAATGTTGAATCTGTGACTCCTGAATTGTCATGGTAGAAATGAAATATTTATAACAAAAATGATGGAGGAAAAGAGGGATCAAGAAATCCCTTCTAGTAGAAGGAACTCTTTAGATAATTATTAAGAAATTCACCACAGAAGAGAATTCTTAATGCAGTACAGTAAGCATGTGAGTAGACAGATACATCTACCTGCTGGTCCTCAAATATCAAAAAGCCCTAGCACATCTGATGTATTTGCTATTGATTAGAGGGATTTAAAAGTATAAGGAACAACATCATGAAAGTCCTGACTTCACATTCCCTGGTCTGTAAATTAAACAGTATAAGAACTGATGAAAAGGTCAATGTCCTTTGCTGTGACCTCCAGCTGGAAACCAGAGGCCATGTACCCGTGAGTAAAATGATCAGGGAATGAAGAGTTTCCTTGGACTTCTAGACACAAGACTCCTGTGTGGTGTGATTCCAGGTCCACACAAAAGTGACAATTGAATTAGATGAATATAGGGATACAATACTGATGCACTGATGTACAAGCACCTTAGTACAAGTTAGGAGGAAATAGGAAGGTTCATATAGTCTTTATGCAAATTCATTTATGTGTCCTTTGTCTGAGTATGTCATGGAGATGAATGCTGTTTCTACTTGTAGACCACTCTTCAAATCTAGGACTGTAAAACAGAAGGTATATGAATTTATTCTCCAGACAGTATTGATTATACATGACAGATTTGACGACTTGAATGCATGAGGTCTTGTCAATTTGAAGTAATATATGATACCCGTGGAAAAGATATATTCTATACACCTGTGTGAACAGCAGAAAAGTTCTTCTCACAAAATTCTGAGAGAACAATGAATAACAATTGCAGACAATTTACTCATGAAAATTTCCACATCAGAGAAAAATTCTAGCTTTCTATTGGACATTAATGGAAATTATTCCTATAACTGAATAATATGAGTATCTTGCAATATAAATACCTGTTATGTTTTGGGTGACATCAGAAATTCTGTAATAGAGAGGGTAGTGCCCAGAAATGTTCTACAATAAAAATGGTTTCTATCGAAGTATATTTTATTAATATTCTGTTGACCAATAAAAAACTCTTCAATTAATGGACTACTGTTTCAAAGTATGTGAATAGTACTGTGCTTGGACAACCACTACACTAAGACTGGCGGATGGAAAGACTGATTGTAGATGATAAAAACAGATCACCTCAATGGGCTGAATTGCTTACTGCTTTCCCTGCATGGATGGAAAACAGAACAATAATTAAAGACCTTATATTTGGATTTTTATAAGTGCATGATGAGTGGTCAATTATCTCTCCACATACATGTCCAGAGAGAAGGAAAAAAAAAAACTTCTGGATTACTAAACAGATATATGCCTACCTGGGTGCTGACTCTACTTATGGGAAATACTTATGGGAATGTAATGGGCATATTAAAGTAGAACCTGTTCATGACCATTAGAATAAATTCTTCTGTAAAAAAGTATAATTGGAACTGGCAAGAGGATATTTTCATGTGCTTGAGATGGCCACTGGATCCCTAGCAAAGCTGCAGCAATTCAGGGATAGGCTGAATCCAGACATGCATTTCCCTGGGGCAAAAAAAATTTAAAAAGAACTGATTTGATCACAAAAAGAAAGAGTTGAATTGCAAATGATTATAGGTCAAATTCCCTGCAGTAGTAGTCCCACAGTAGCTCCACAGGTAGCAAAACAGACTGACAGAGTAGCTTTGAGGTCTACAGAGATGTCCTGACACTTACTCTATTTTTATTTTTTAAAAAATAATTTTATTGATAAAAAAATAACAATGAGGCAGTCTTAAAATGGATCAATAGGACAGTTTCAATAGTTAATACTTTGCATGTTGTTGTTTTCTTAGTGGTTATTCATAGTACAAGATGCAGATATGATATCCCGTCCGCAAACACTCTTAGAACAAATCTTTCTACTCAATTAAGAGAAAATAGCTGTATATCTATCCTAACTATTTTGAATACACAGATACAAAAATGGTCATTCATTTGTATCTCCCCTTTTTGTTTAGTTTTGTCAGAGAAGGGTATCCCATTGTCATTTAAATACTGTAGGTGCGTGAATTCAGGAAAATATTCCAATACAGTCCAGTAGTCCATAAAAGTAGTGGGTTACCCATAGAACTGGCAATGTCAGATGTTGTCGACTTGAGCCTTTTACAGCTCAGCATATTAATATGTCTTTACTTTTTATAGTTTGTTTTTATACTTTTCTGCTGAATGGTCAAGACCAAGATAAAGCAAGACCTATATAACAAGAAATGTAATTTTTTTATCTGACAAGGTCAATCAAATTCCCTCAGGATTTATGCTGAGGCCCTGTACCACAGTTTTTAGATCTTTGTCAGGTGACACTTACACTGAATTGGACGTTTGCATGTCTGATGATAGACCCAAATGCTCGAAATACCAGAAATCTAGACAGAGATCCTTTGTCAATTTGGACTACCAAAGTACATTTGTCCTTTTCTTTTTTCTTTTTTTCAGAACCAGGGATTGAACTCATACAAGCACTTATTCTACTGAGCCATCTCCTCATAACCTGGCCTCCTAAATTACATTTCTTAAGACCAATAAAGCTCTCAACCATCTAGGAATGGGTTGACGTAGGATTGCAACAGCCAATTGAAATATTTAAATATTTGCTAATAAAAGTGAGAGGAATAGGGACATGGAGGGCTGGATGACATGACTTAGTGAGTATGTATGGCAAGAGCAGTGCAGATATCCACTTGAAAGAAATTCTCTCTCTCTCTCTCTCTCTCTCTCTCTCTCTCTCTCTCTCTCTCTCTCTCTCCTCCACCTCTTTCTCTCTCTCCCTCCCTCCTTTACATCTTCCCTCCCTCCCTCTCACCCCTCCCTTCTTGCCTACGTCCTCACTCCTACCCATCTTTCTGATCTTGAGAAGGGGAAGTGATGCTAGAATAATTATATAGTGTTTCCCAATTCACCTCAACATTTTTTTTAAATACTTAGTTCATTGATCCTAAAATGAGAGCTACAATTCTGAGTTCTAGCAGTTTGAGTAGTCTCTTAAAAAAATTGTAACTGTATCTTTAAGCTGTTTGTTCCTAATTTTCCCTTCTCCCCTCCTGAGTACAATGAATTTAACAAGTAATATAGCTATTTTATCTAGTGATTGATATAGCCTGTAAGTTCTACATCTGTGTATCCTTAATATTTATAAATGGGCATATACAGAGACAGATACACTTACTAGAGGTAAAATCTAATGTGCTTCTTAAAAATGGGAAGATTTTGGTTAATATGACCGTAGGGGAAATGGAGGCACAATAGGTGAAGGCAAATCGAGGAATACATGAATTAAGCAACAAATTAAATAGAACATTTTATTGATGCCTCATTAGAGAGTCAAGTAACAGTTGATCTTATATCCCAGATAAACTATAGAAAGCGTCTTAAAGAATGAAGCTATTCAGTGTCACTTTTACTACTGAAAGGTGGCAAAGGCAAGAATAACATGAAAAGTGAGTACTAACATTCTGGGGGTTCACTTGCTCATATGACATGTTGATGAATTGAACCAATCATTAATGACTGAGTAGGAATCTACCAAAAAGCCATTATCTTCTTACTCTTATACTTTGGTTTACATTTATTTTGCCATGTGGTGGTATATTGTAACCCAGACATTAATTGCGAGTTCACAGTAATACTAATGGTAGAATGTATTAGAGAATTTAATTAAAGCCTCCTCAAGATGTACTATAAATGGAAAGTGACCAACCAACACAAAACTAGATTTATTTGCAAGCTAATTCATTATGAAATAGTTCTGCACAAGTTTTCCATAAAGGTTGAAATAGCAGAGGACAGAGCAAGAAAATTACTTTCCAACTTGCCTTAAAATACAAAAATGCATGTAATGTATTAATTGCTCTATATCTTTCCTTATGTCCCCCAATTTTGTACACACTGATACTGTTCCTATATTCCTTATATAAATACTATATTAATTGTACATGTTCAGACAAAATGATTATTTTATTGTGAGAGGGACTTGACCAACTTTAGGGATGGCTTCTATAGTAAAGGGATAGCTTTACTAAAAACAAACTCTGTGCTTTTCCTCAGATAATGAAAATTCAGGTCTAAGACCTTGAAATGTTCTCTCTTGAGCATACCTATGTGTGCCTGAGGATTTTGATCCACATTGAATTTGCTGTGAATTTTGATGTGGATTGGGTCTCAGAAGCTCCACTTTGAAGAACTTCAACATTAAATGTCAACCAAGTAATCATTTTGGTATGTGCATGTGAGATTTTCATCATCAAGGTTTGATTGTCATGTGCTAAATTTATAAGTAAACACTGTCCAGAGCTATAATAGAAGAGGACAAGCACAACCATGTTTTCATATTTGGAACTGTCTTTTGCTGTACTCTGAACTTCTTCCCTTGGCTGACTTTATATCTTTCTATTGTAATAAAATCTTACTGAGTAGTAATTTTCAGTCAATTATGTGATACATTTTATAAGTTATTAAAACCTTATGGTGGTTTTGGAGACCTTCTTACTCTACAGGACTATTCATGTTCATCTCAGAAATATCCTGGCAGAAGCACATTGAATTTAAATATAATCAAAATAAACAGTTCCAGGGTTAAGGGAATATCTCAGTGGCATAAGTAACTGTATCACAAGCCCAAAGTCCCAAATTTCATCCCTTGTACAAGAAAAAAATTTTCAAATCTAGACTGTGGAATATCTGGATTGTTAATTATGTAAATAATTTCAAATAAAATAAAACAAGTGAAAAAATTCTTCTAGTATAGAGTTACAACATGTGGAGAAAGAGAGAAATATTTTCCCTGACTAAGAAGTGAAGGTACTTTATTTGAGACATTTTCATGTCAATTTAAGCCACATAGACACTCCTGAACCAATAAGATGTAAAAGATTTTGCTGCATACTACCTTGATTCATGGATCCTCCTGGTAGGGTTGAAATCATTGTGGTTTGCTTTCAGAGACTGGAAAAATTAAACACAGAGTCATTTTCCATTCTAATAAATTTTTTACATGAAGAAAAGAGTAAACAACAATACTATACAAGGCAAATACCTAACCAATACAGCCAATATCTACTTTCTTCTGAAGATCAAGTTGCACTTCATAGTTATGCATAATTATTGTAATTTGATTCAGAGACCAAAATCTCGTTTGAATATAGCTTAGTATTACCCAAATATGAGAGAATGACTGAAAACAATTATTTTAAAATCACTAAGTAGTATATCTAAATGTATTCTTTCTCATATTTTATAAATCCAAAATACTAAAAACCATCATTTAACCATATCCCTAGCTACCAGTGTGATGCTTCACCAAATTTTTCCAGAGCCTTCTACAGTTTATCCATACACTTTCCTTTTATCAGTGACCAGAAAAAAAAACAACACTGTGATATGCTTTTAATTTTGAGGTATAATCCAACTAATTAGAAACAACATATTTATTCGTATGTGTTTAAATTAAAAAAAAATCTCCCTTAAATCTGTCCTCTTTTCTTCTAGTATGTTTAGAGTAATGAATTTTGAATTCAAGGATCATTTTAGTGACCATGACAAATCAGCACAGTGCCAAATCCAATCCTAGTAATTTACCATTCATTAGTATTGATTATTGAAATGTATCCTTCTTCAGCAAGAGTAAGAGGTATTCAGAAAGGAATGCATGCCTTTATCCTGGACCACATCGTACTAGAGAACCTGTAAATTAGCTTAGAAATCAGATGCAGGTTTTGAAATATTTATGATTTTCTTTTGACCTACTAGCCAGAATTGACTTTATGTAGCTATTTTTTCTTCATACTCCAAGCTTGAAAAATTTCACTGTATTTATTAACTCACATTTTCTAGAATTCATAGTTTTCTTTTCTCTTTCTTTCTTATTTTTTGTACCATGGATCAAACTCATGACCTTGCACTTTTCAAGAAGTTGCTTATGCTGCTGAGCTACAACCTCAAAACTATAAACATATTTCTATATTTTATCTTTGTTTCTGCTCCCAAATCTCTCCTTTTTTGCACACAAATATAAATATATAAATTTAAATTTTATTCATACAAATAAGTAAAACATTAGTTCTCCTTAGAAAACATACATTATTATACTTGTAAAAATGCTATATTAATTTCAAAGATCAGGACTCTCTTATATTCTGGCCATGACTTTAAATAAAAAATTGCTTAATCTGGAGCATCATTTCATTTATGTAACTCTTGTACATTGCTTTTTAAATTTTATTTAGCATTTTTTGTTGAATATATTATATGACAGTGATCATATTGCAAAAGATCTTTACTCCTGCACAGCCTTCAAGAAATTCTTTGAAACATCATTGTATTAGCAGGTAAATACAAATAAATGTGTACAAACCAGTACAGAACAAACCCTTCATTTAATATATATGCTGTCATTGCACTGAAGAAAGTAATAAGTAATAAAAAGATCACACTTGGAATGTCTGTCATTCTGGTTTTCTAAATACATACTACTTGTCATGACATACCAATTATTGCCATATTTTCTCTCAAGTAAATGTTTGTTTAACAAAAAAGGGGGTAATAAATGCAAAAAAGAGACAAGGAAGAAAATGTCACAGGACTGTCCTTCTACAATGCTGTATATAGTTAGATTTCTAAATTTCTCTGTAAAATATGTAATTGTTTATTCATATTTTAAAATATTTTTTTTACTTTTTAATTTTTTTCTCCATATCCTGTAGAGACTTCAAGTTTAACATTTCAATACTAGATGGAAAATACCTGTTCCATGTTATGCATAAGATGTTGGTATTCAGATAGATTGTGAGTGTAAATCCAACTGCATATGTTGTAGAGTTATAATAAGCTTCTATTCTGGAGGGTTAACAACCTAAGTTTACAAACCAAAATTAGAGAAAAAGAAGGGCTGCAAGGACAGTCAACTTTTTGTCCCTAGTCTTTCAAGTTCAGTGAAGACTCAAGACATAGAAGAATTTATACTGTAACATCATGTAACTTAGTTGTGTCCCAAATTTTCTGATCAAGGAGATTATGGGGCCAAAGAGCAATGTGATTAATGACATAGAGTGTGCCTAAGGAGAAGCACATGGAGAGAAAACATTCTCTCAGGATTTCACAGAGAGCAAACTGGTCAAGAAATGGCCGTGATTCATCCACATGGCTTACACTGACAAAGTACCAGCAAACTGCAGTAGAGTGTAACAGGATAAAATCCAAAGGTACTTGACTGACCCGATCAGATCTTAGTGTTACATTTCTTATTATATAGGTCTTGCTGTATCTTGTTCTTAACCATCCAGAAGAAATGTATAAAAACGGAGTATAAAATTAAAGCCATGTTAATATGCTGAGCTGTGAAAAGTTCAAGTCAGCAACTTCTGCCATTGTTAGTCCTACAGATAACCCACTACTACTAAAAACTATAGGACTATATTGGATTATTTTGCTGAATTCACACACCTAAAATATTTAAATAGCAATGGAATACCTATCTCTAAAAAAACTAAAAAAAAAAAAAAGGCGTTACAAAGGAAGGACCATTTTGTATCTGTATATACAAAATAGGATACATATACAGTGACTTTCTCTTAATTCAATGAGAGGAAATATTAGTACTAACAGTATTTGAACAGGATATCATATCTGCATCTTGTACCAAGAATAACCACTAAGAAGATAACAATATGCAATGTATTAATTACTGAAACATCCTTTTAGTCAGTTTTTGAAACTTTCTCATTGTCATCTATTTCTAAATAAAATTAATTATAAAAATAATATATATGCTGTCAAATATGGAAGTTCTACATTGTTCCTGTCATTAAGATAAATTCTAGTTATTTTTTATTTGCATTTTTTTCAACTTAGAGATATTAGAAAAAAAAAACGCAAATAGTGTAGAATATTCCAATGTCACATTGACTGGATCCTCCTTTGTTAACATCTTACGTGAACCTAAAACTTATTAAGTGAAAAATCAAATGTTGATACTACTATTAATTAAATTCCACATTTTGCTACTTTTATTCTATTGTAGTATCCATTTAGGGTCCTGTGTCAGTCAGCATTTTTTTTTAATCTTTAATGTTTTATATTATGGAGAAAGGATACAACAAACTTTCAAAGCAAGATGATAGGACAGTATTTTATACAATGTACATAATTATTGTTAGAGTAGGTATTGAAACTACAGATTATGCACATACAAAAACTGCCCAAATGACCTTAGCATAAACATTCCTTTTCTACAGACTAAGCAACACTAATAGGATAAACAACTGCATTTTATCTCTCCTTTCATTGCTTACTTTTTACCCAATCTTAGTTTATTCTCCTCTTTCTTTGTTTTATTTTTATTTTTTATATTAATTGC
>NW_004524721.1:1117327-1119949 GCF_000260255.1 Octodon degus
CAGGTGCATGAATTCAGCAAAGAAATCCAATATGGTACAGTAGTCTATGATAGTAGTGAGTTATCCACATGACTGGCAATGTCAGAAGTTGTTGACTTTAGCCTTTTACATAACTAACGCATATTAACACTGCTTTTATATCATATTTTTATAGTTTTCTGCTGGATAGTTAAGACCAAGATATAGCAAGACCTATATAACAAAAAATGCAACTTATGTACCTGACAAGGTCAGTCAAATTCCCTCGGGATTTACCCTGAAACCATGTATACAGTTTGTAGATCTTTTGTCAGGGTCAGCCATGTGGATGATTCACGGCCATCACTGAACAATTTGGTCTCTGTGAAAGCCTGAGAGAATGTTTTCTCTCCATGTGACTCTCCGTAGGCATATTCTACATCATGGATCCCTTTCCTCTTTGGCTCCATAATCCTCTTGATCAGAATATTTGGGACACCTCTGAGTTACAGGAAGTTACAGTACAGGTTCTCCTTTGTCCTGAGTCCTCTCTAACCTTGAAGGGCTATGTAGAAAATGTTCACTATCCTTGTCATTCATCTTCTTCTCTAATTTTTTGCTCTTCAAACAAGTTGTTAACCCTTCAGAAGAGAAGCTTAATGATATTATTATCCTAACACATATGCTGTTGAACTTAACAACACTATCTGTCTGAATATTAAATGCCTTAAACATAACATGGATCAGGTATTTTGCATCAGTCATTGATATGCTAAACTTCAAATCCATGCAGAATGTGAAAAAATAAAAAAGTAAAAAACAAATATAAGTATAGATATAAACAATTACAAATTTTTGCATATAAATTTAGAAATCAAACAATATACAACATTGTAGCAGGACAATCCAGGCATTTTTTTTTTCTTGTATCTAGTTTTCATTTGCCTTTTTTTTTTTAAACGAACGTTTTCTTGACACACATTATGGCAGTTCATGACAAGCACTATGTATTTAGAAGACCATAATGACAGGCATACCATGGATGGCCCTAACATTACACATTGCTATATTCAGTGCAGTTGCTTAGTTCACAGGTATGAGCAAATACAGTTAGTCAGGGTGAGAATCATACCAATTAACTGCTAGTTTAAAAAACCTGATGGAGATTCTCAGGATCATTGCTTCAAGCATCATGTGTATTTAAATGTATGGATGGCCTTCTCCCCTGCTGGTAGGAATGTAGACTGGTGCAACCATTATGGAAATCAGTTTGGAGACTCTTAAAAACTAGGACTGGAAATCCCATTCAAACCAGCTATCAACCTACTGGGAATATTCCCAGAAGAATGGAAAACATCCTGCCATAGTGATATATGTGCACCAATGATTATAGCAGCACAATTGTGATAACCAAATCTTAGGAGCAAACAAAATGCCCATCACCTGAGGAATGGAAGAAAAACATGAGGTGTTTTGATACAATGGAGTATTATTCAGCTATAAAGAATGATAAACTCGAGACCCAGTCCTAGCCCAGGTCTGGTGAGTGTGTGGGAGAGTTTCTGGCTACCCTGCGCCCTCTCGGTCCCAGCCCAGGCAAAGCGTGGGTCAGACCCTCTTCCACACCTTTGAAAGGACCCCCACCACTCCGCAGTTCCTCCCCCACCCAGCCTGCTGAGTAGGAATTCCTGCCATATTTTGTGAAACCCCAGACCCAGTCCTAGCCTAGGTCCGGTGAGTGTGTGGGAGACCTTCCGGCTACCCTGCGATGGTGGGACAAACTAAGGGTCCCAGCCCAGGCGCAGAGTGGGTCAGACCATCTTCCACCCCCTTGGGACGCCCCCCACCACTCTGTAGCACCTCCCCCACCTCACTCAAAGAGTAGGAATTTCTGCTACATTCTAGAAACCCCCAGACCAAGTCCTAGCCCAGATGCAGTGAGTGTGTGGGAGAGGTGCCTTTACCTCTACTCTACCTTGTCCCCTACAGGCTCAGATCAGGCCTGCCATACAGGCCTGGAGTGTAACCCTGCAGCTGCAATCCCTACAGAGAGTGTAGACGATAGAACCATTCAGCTAGTCCAGAAGCAGAGCATCTTGCTACAGGGGCACAACAGGTTCACCCTAAAGGTCAACAGCAGGAAGGAGCTGAGCACAGCACCTAGACCTAAGCCAGGCACAGCTGGATAAATCCAGACTTTGTAGTTCTGAACCTGAACTTCAGTATGTACTAAGGTTATAACTACAACGAATATCTACAACAAAGGCCAGAAGACAGTGCTACACAAAATGATGAGAAGGAACAAAATGCAACCTCAGAACCCAACACCACCTGTAAAAAGGGCAGAGGACACTAATACAGAACAAAATGGGAATCACACAGCTGAAAGTAATGGATCAACGGCTTCTGAAATAAAGAAACAGCTGAAGAAAGGTCTAGAGGAACTCAGATTGGAAATAAAAAAGAAATACCTGAATTAATAAGATCTGCAGTAAATAATCAAATGCAGAAAAATATGGAGGAAACCCAGTACCCACCGAGAACAAGTGCGGAGTACACTAGCTTGGCTCAAATGCATAAATTAATAGCATCAATAGTAAATAAGCAACAGCCGAAAAATATATAGAGGAAATCAGAGCACAACTCTTTTCTGAAATAAAAAAA
>NW_004524721.1:1124604-1126676 GCF_000260255.1 Octodon degus
CAGGTCCTGATGGATTCACAGCTGAATTCTACAAGACATTTACAGAAGATGTAGTCCCTATACTCCTCAAACTCTTCCATGAAATTGAAAAGAAAGCAATCCTCCCAAAATCATTCCTGGAGGCAAGTATTATACTAATACCAAAACTAGGGAAAGATGCAACTAAGAAAGAGAACTACAGGCCTATCTCTCTCATGAACATAGATGCCAAAATCCTCAAAAAAATACTAGCAAATAGAATAGAGCAAATCATCAAGAAGATCATACAACATTACCAGGTAGGATTCATCCCAGGGATGAGAGGATGGTTCAATATTCGAAAATCTATCAATGTAATACACTATATCAATAGAGTGAAAACTAAAAACTACATGATTATCTCCATTGATGCAGAAAAGGCTTTTGACAAAGTCCAACACTTATTCATGTTCAAAGTCCTAAAAAACATTGGAATAGATAGCCTCTACTTCAATCTGGTATAGCCATTTATGAAAACCCAACAGTGAACATGATCCTAAATGGGGAAAAACCGAATTTTTTTACTCTTAGATCTGGTATAAGACAAGGATGTCCTCTATCAACAGTCCTATTCAATATAGTTCTGGAATCATTAGCTACAGCCATTAGACAATAGAAAGAAATAAAAGAAATAGAAATAGATAAAGAGGAAGTTAAATCATCTTTATTTGCAGATGACATGATACATTACTTTGAAGATCCAAAAAAGTCCACCAAGAATCTACTAGAATTAATACAGAAATTCAGTAGCATTGCAGGTTATAAAGTCAATATCCAAAAGTCAATAGCATTCCTCTACACAGCCAACAAACACACTGAGAGTGAAATTATTGAAACAATACCTTTTACAATAGCACCGAGGAAAAGGAAATACCTTGGAATTAATTTAACTAAAGAACTCAAAGATCTTTTCAAGGAAAATTACAGTACTCTGAAAAAAAGAGATCGTAGAGGATTTCAGAAAATGGAAATATATTCCATGCTCCTGGATAAGAAGAACCAACATTGTGGGGATGGCCATACTTCCAAAATTGCTGTACAGATTTAATGCAATCCCTATCAGAGTACCACCAACATACCTCACAGACATAGAGAAATCATTGCTAAAAATTATCTGCAACCGGAAAAGATCTAGAATAGGAAAGGCAATTCTGGGCAATAAAGACAAGGCAGGAGGCATTACAATTCCTGACTTGAAATTATGCTACAAGGATACTGTGATAAAATCTGCATGGTACTGGCATTAAAATAGACCTGAGGATCAATGGGATAGATAAGAAGACACTGAAGTCACTATGAACACACTCAGCCACCTTGTTTTGACAAAGGGGCCAAAAATACTGGAAGAAAGATAGCCTCTTTAACAAATGGTGCTGGAGAAATTGGCTCTCTATATGACGAAAACTCAAACCTGACCCGGTTCTATCACCATGAACTAAACTAAAGTCAAAATGGATTAAAGATCTAAACATTAAAGCAGAGATGCTAAATCTCCTGGAAGAGAAAGTAGGAGGAACTCTTGAAGACATAGGTGTAGGCAACGAGTTCATGGACAGAAATCAAATCGCACGGGAAACAGTTGAAGGAATTAACAACTGGGACCTGTTATTCCTGAGAAGTTTTTTGACATCAAAGGAAATTACCAACAAAGTGAAAAGGCAACCCACAAATTTGGAAAAAATCATGACAAATAAGTACTCAGGCAAAGGTCTGCTCTCTAGAATCTATAAAGAACTAAAAAAACTAGGGCCCTAAAATTTAAAGACCCCATCCAGAAATTGGTATCCAAGATGAGACACTTCTCAGAGGAAGAAATTAAAGAAGCAAATAAATATATGAAAAAATGCTCCGATCACTATCCATACATGCAATTCAAATTAAAACCACAGTGAGATATCATCTCAACCTAGAAAGAGTGCTATTATAAAGAAATCACCCAACAAATGTTGGAGAAGCTGTGGGGAAAAAGGAATCCTTCTCCACTGCTGGTTGCAATGTAGACTGGTGCAACCGTTATGGAAATCAGTATGGAGACTTCTTAGAAAAGTTGGACT
>NW_004524721.1:1127758-1133507 GCF_000260255.1 Octodon degus
AAGCTTGTCTTCTAGATTGTTAACAACCTAAGTTTGCAGACCAAAATTAGAGAAAAAGGAGGGTTGCAAGGAAAGCCAACATTTTGGCCCTAGCATTCTAAGGTCAATTAAGACTCAGGACATATGAGAACTTGTACTGTAACGTCATATAACTCGGTAGTGTCCCAAGTTTTCTGATCAAGATTATGGGGCCACAGAGGGAAGTGATCAATGATGTAGAGTGTGCCTACGGAGAGTCACATGGAGAGAAAACATTCTCTCAGTCTTTCACAGAGAGCACATTGGCCAAGCATTGCCCATGAGTCATCCACCCAGCTGACACTCACAAAGGTTGTATGATCTGAGGTACAGGATTTCAGGATAAATCCTGAGGGGATTTCACTGTCCTTATCAGACCCAAAAGCTACAATTCTTGTTGCATAGGTCCTGCTTTACCTTGGTCTTAACTATCCAGAAGAAAGGTATAAAAAGGAAACATAAGTAATAAAGCCATGCTATTATGTTGAACTGTGGGGGACTCAGGTCAAAAATTTCTGACATAGCCAGTTAAGCGGAAGACCCAATACTATTATGCGATACTGGACTCTTTTAGAATATTTTGCTGAGTTTACACACCTATAACATTCAAATAACGGAACTTAACAAGAAAAGGGTATACAGATGAATGTCTATTTTGCATCTGTGTATTGAAAATGCTTGGGATAGATATATACTTACATTCTTTTATTGAATAGAATGATTTGTTCTAATGGTGTTTATAAATACGACATCAAGTTCATATCTTGTACAGCAATTAACCACTAAGAAGAATGTGTGCAGTGTGTTAGTTATTGAATCTGTCCTTTCGATTTGATTTGAAACTGTCTCATTGTTATTTGTTCATCTATAAAACTATTGCAAAAAAATAAAAAATACACTAATGAGGATTTAAAAAAAAAGAATCATAAACTCTAAGTCTTCATATATAAGTGGATGCCACTTGAAGATATACTCATAAGTGAAATAAACCAGACCTATATATGTGAATATTAAATAGTCTTTCTAGTCTAATGACTCAGAATAAGAAATAAAAATTGAAAGGTATAACACAACGAAATGGACAGGGAGAACTTAAGGATTATACAATGAAGAGAGGGCAAGGAGAAAATGTAGGAAACATGGCAGGGGCAAAACCATATATGTATATACAGACAACAGTAAGGGTTTTACAAGAGGGACAGAAAAATACAACACAAGGAACAGACATAGAACAAGATGGACAAATGTATAAGAAATTACAAGATTGGCATATGACTGTCAGCCACAGAGTCAGATGAAGAAGCATGTATAGGGCATCTGCACATTGGAGACTGAAGTATTCAGTCCAAAGTTGAGAGCTTCCTTCCATGTTCTGTGCAAGTCTGTATCAGAAGGCCAATGAGTCTGCAATGGAAAGCAGATGAGTCTGAGTTGGAAGGCTCATGAGGTTCCAAGGCAGATCTTGAAGAGCCTGGGCTAGAAGCCAGGAGATGACATCCAAGCTGGCTGAGATCAGAGCTCCTTTAAGGAAATGGATCCCGTCATCCTTTCTCAGTTCCCTTTTCATATCTTTTTTTTTGTGCTGAGTCACTCTAAGAAGGACCTTCCACATTCTAATGAGGGCCAGCAATGCCCCTAAGGAGGGTCGCCTACACCCCAGCATGTGGAATTGCTGAGCTGATTTAATGTTCCCTAAGTCTCTTATATACTATCAGGTTGTCTTCTTTCCCTGTCTTAATAATCTCTGCAATTTTTTAAACTTTACTCTAAGATATATTTCTTCGTAATCATTTCCTTCTATCTTCATATCTTTTTCTGCATTTCATATCATTTTCATTTCTATAGTCCAGCAAAATAGAACTTATTTTATTTCTCATATAGCATCACCATGCTTTGAGATATACATTCCCTCATTAGCCTATCCTAAAATATTTAATGCCCCATTTCATTTAAGATACAACAAAAATATTGAATGTAGCCAATAATGCCCTGACATCATAGCTGACATTTTCAAAGTGGATTTTACTTAGTTGAGACCTCTCAAATTAATTATACAATACTTACTATAAATCAAATAGAGTGGGTTACTTTTATCTTTGTTCATATAATGCCCTTTTGTTTACAGGATTCCAATCTATGTTTATAACTCCCCTGTGTTCCCAACTGGCATCATAATTCTCACTTAACAATCTTGTGTTACACTGTTCTAGGCTTTTGATTAAAAAAGATAGCATAGAACTTGGTTAAAAGAAATAAGAGGAACTGTGGAAAATTGACAAAATAAATAAGTAAGTATACCATTTTCTTTCTTTGGAATGAAGGTTGCTGTCTCTAAATGAATGAAAATTAATACAAATTGTTTTTGTTCATCTTTTTTTTAAAAAAAAGAGCATAATATATTTATTGGAGAAAAGAAAGCTTTTGTGTAAGAGAGAGGAAGAAGGGGATCACAAAGGATGTGCCTTTACTAGGGATTTTTATAGAGGAAAAACCATGAGGTGATGTGCTGGGGAGATAGTCTGGTGATCAAAGAACTGCCTGGCAAAAGCAAGGACCCAGGTTCAATCCCCAGTACCACATGCTATGCTACCAACCAAAAGCAGACATAGTGGCACATGCATATAATTGTACCACTGGTGAGGATGAAGCAGGAGGCTTGCTATACATCTGAGCTGTATAGTGGGATCCTATAACAAATTAAAAGAAAATTTAAAAAGATTTTTTAAAAATGAGGTGAGGTTTGTCTAAGGTGGAAAATATTGGAACTTTCTAAGTGAACATGAGATAGGACAAAATTCTGATCCACCAATAAGATTAAAAGAATGATTACTCAATCCCTGTATGCTGGCCCTGCCCCTGGGGCATGCTGAGACAGTGGCTGAGACTGGGCGTGGTAGTGCACGCCTGCAATCCCAGCTTTTAGGAGACTGAAATTAGGAGGATCACTATGAATCTGACCTGTGTAGTGAGAAGCTGTAGATCCTGTACTAAATATATAAAAAACTATAATTTCTTAAGTGAAATTGATTAAATCTTGATCAAATGGGGAAAAGAGTCACATACAGCACATAGATATGAATACAGAGCAGCGTTCTTCCTTTAGAAGGTTGAATTAGTGACACTTCCTGAGTTCTTCAAAGTGATTGATATGTATTTAGAATATTAATCCCTGATGTCTATCCCTAGGGTGGTGTGTGATTGTATTTGTTTAATCTTTTCTCTTTAGGTTTGGCCCAAACAAAGGTGCCTGTCCCCTCCACAGTTGCAAAATACCATGTATTACATATTGGGTCCTTTGAGGGCCAATCCATGACTGCCTATAATATTTCTGTCTAACTCAGCTGTTTACAGGATCACCCAATCTGAAGAAGTAACTGGAACTAACAAGAAAGCATAATGGGCTATGAACACACCAGCTTCTTCAGGCTGACAGGGGCCAGAGTTGTTGATTGGAAGTCAGACATATACTTCAGAGGTTCTATCTAAAGACCCTAGATAGATACCAGACATTTTCATCTGGGGTAGGTGTATAGCTTTGAGTCTCGAGGAGACAAATGCAAGGAAACAAATATTCATGGGCCTGATAATAAGATCAATAAGACAATAACGAATATAGTCAACAATGATTTCCACCAAGAGTAGACAGTAATGGCTTTTTATGAAAATGATAAGGGTAAGGTCCATGGAAAATTTTGAGTCTGAAATGTTAATGATTTGTTATTTTATAGCTTAGATAGCTACTGAGATATCAGCAGAAGGATCAGGAGTATATAGACAACATTTAGTTTTTATAACTGTACAATGTACAAGTATAAGTATTTGGTGCTATTAGGGTGCCATCTGACTTTGATCTGGTTTTGGAGGATGGCATGTCTCATTAATTTTACTTTTTATTTAGGAAAGGGAGACTAAATTTTCTGCAATGTCACTTAAGGCATGCTGAATAGGTAAAGTCTTCCATATGTTGTATGGCATGTTTTTATAGAAAAGATTTTGTAGATCCTAGTAAAAAGAATCTAAAGTAATGAAGCATATTTGCTATAGGCCTTACCTATGTGATTACCCGAGGTATGTCATCCTGTAGGCAAGAATAAAAAAATTCAGGGAAATTAGAGCACATATAATCAAAGCATGAGCATTAGAGCTGACAGGTAAGTTTAAAGATTAGAAATTTTGACCCATTGGCTCTTAGACCCCTTTCTTGATGAAGTCTCACATTTTGTTGAAAGTCCTCTAGGTTTAGTTATAATTATCTCTATATTTTTGATGACTTGTGAAAAGCAGAGTAATATATTTTACTTTTGATGATTTTAAGTAGTGTAAGCAGACAGATTAACACATTTTCCTGGTTACACCTATGAGAAAATTTTGACATCAGTATTTTATTTTGTACTTCTAATTTTTAAACTCAAAATTCACTGTCCTTGTTTTTATTTTATTTATTTATTTATTTATTTTTTAATATAAATCAAAATTTATTATGAAATGTTCTCTGTCACAGCATTCTTTGAATAATCAGTGTTTACTTTTCTCATATATCTTTATAACTTTTATTCTTCCCTTGTAAAAGATTGCCTTATAATATTATGAACAGATTATTTATTCCTAAAATATAAATGCTTATTCAAACCAGACCTTTTCAGCAGACCTACGAGATTACAAAACTTGAAGATATACCAAAAACTTAAAATAAAACTCAGTCTTTGTAATACTTTTTTCCCATAATTTTATTGAGAAGCAAATAGCAATGAGACAGTTTCAAATCAAATTGGTAGGACAGTTTCAATAATTAACACATTGCATACTTTCTTCCAGTGGTTAATGGCTGTACAAGATGCAGACATGATATCCTATTTAAAAACACCATTAGAACAAATCCCTCTATTCATTAAGAGAGTGTACCTATATATCTATCCTAACCACTTTGAATACACAGATACTAAATGGACATTCATCTGTATCCACTTTTTTTGTTAAGTTCCATTATTTGAATATTATAGGTGTGTAAACTCAACAAAATATTCTAAAAGAGTCCAGTAACCCATAATAGTATTGGGTCTTCCACTTGACTGGTAATGTCAGAAATTGTTGAGCTGAGTCCCCTACAGCTCAACATAGCACCATGGCTTTACTTCTTATATTTCGTTTTTATACTTTTCTTCTGGATGGTTAAGACCAAGGTAAATCAGGACCTATGCAACAAGAATTGTAGCTTTTGGGTCTGATAAGGACAGTAAAATCCCCTCAGGATTTATCCTGAGATCCTGTACCTCACATTGTAGAACCTTTCTCAGTGTGAGCCATGTGGATGAGCTATGGCCATTGCTTGGCTAAAGTACTAACAGTGGAAGCCTGAGAGAATGTTTTCTCTCCATGTGACTCTCCTTAGGCACATTCTACATCATTGATCACTTTCCTCTTTGGCCATATAATCTCCTTGATCAGAAAATTTGGGACACTACTGAGTTACATGATGTTACAGTACAAGTTCTCATATGTTCTGAGTCTTAATTGACTTCGGAAGGCTAGGGCCAAAATGTTGGCTTTCCTTGCTGTCCTCCTTTTTCTCTAATTTTGGTCTGCAAACTTAGGTTGTTAACCATCCAGAAGACAAGCTTATTGTTATTACCATAGAGCCTAGGCTGTTAAGCTTAACCTCACTATCTGTCTGAATATCAAACATCTTAGGCATAACATGGAACAAGTATTTTTCATCAAGTATTGATATGTT
>NW_004524721.1:1135097-1150523 GCF_000260255.1 Octodon degus
CCTTCATTACCCTCCATTATAAAATTCATTTTCGCTTTTTCGTGAATACATAATCTCTGTCAAGATGATGTCAGTCTATTCTCATACACTCTTGTTTAGCAAACTTGGTACCAAATAACTTTAGCACTCACTGATCTGTTATTACTACTATGGTTACTAAATGATGGTTTTATTCCCTTGTCAATTCTTTTGCAATTTTTTAAAAATTTATTTATTTATATTTTTGTGTGTGTGTGGCCAGCTCAGCCCACCAGGGAGCGGGGCTGGCTGGCATGTGGTGCTGGGGGATTGAACTGTGATCCCTGTGCTTTGCTTAGTTTAGCTTGTTCTAATGAGGTGCTTTAGACCACTGAGCCATCTCACCAGCCCCTTTGAATCTGAATCATAAATACATCTTTCTGTCCCCTACTGCCATTTATCTAAGTTCGTTTAAGCATATAACTGAATATTAGAATTATAAGTGTTAAGTTATACTTAAAACAAGATAGTATACAAATCAGTATATAATACAAAATCTGTAAAAAATGTATACACACTTTAGTAAAAGAAAAAATATGTTTTTCAACGGTTCTGTTAGCCTCATATGGGGGACCTTAAAGGACATGGAATATTGAAGAAAACTGCTGGCCCTTCATCAAGATAGTGAAAATGCATATTCAGCAATCTCAATGACCAAAGTAATACAAGTAGCAATTAACCATTAATAAATGTCTGGAAGCTAATGGCTACCACTTTGAGCAACTCTTATAGTTGTAAAGGCCAAAGGCAACTTATTTAACTCTCATGACAACTCAACAAATGTAATAAAATATTCATACAAATTTTCATTTCCTAAAGTACATATTCATTTTTGGTAGACTCTGTTTATTATGAGTCCATAGGAAAAATATCTAAGTTTATTTCTGAGTTTATTCACTCAAAGGAGACTATAGTAAGTCCATTGGCTTTCTACTGTCTAGTATGTCTATCTATCTGCTGAGAATTTTACATTATTGAATATTTAATTTACTTTCAGTTTTAATAGTTACAACTGAAAAAAAAATCAATCAGTGTTTATATGGAATAAAAGAGCTAAAGAAGAGTGGAAATGCTCTCATTTCTCTTTTAATAACAGCCAAGTTGATTAACTGAATTGGATAAAAATCTCATTTCAAAAAATCATAATCCCACTAAATTATTTTGGCTCTCATTAAAATTTTAGAGTCACCTACTTTTCATTTCTTTTGTCTATTTTAAGCTTCTATTCACTCGTTGTTTTCCTTTTATGTTGTTGTTTTTGTTTTGTTTTTGGCAAGCACATGTGGAAAATGATCACATTGAGCATGAGAATTGGAGGAAGTACAGCTAAAACACATTCCATGAAATGATCTCAGTATTTCACTTTGCTTCAGGATGAATTAGAGTCCTATAATTTCTACATCAAGGCAGTGTGTATGTTAGAGCGTGCCCTGCGAGTGTTGTCATTCAAATAATTCCATTCAACATATGTGATTTACTGAAGCTGAATCACTACCATTTTGCTTAAAGTTTAGACAAAGTCTTATAAAACATGAAAATAAATATGCAGAAGCAGTCTTATCAAATTTTCCCTATTAATTGTAAACTTATGAAAACATGGCCAAAAAGCTAAGCACTGACAACGTATCACCTCAGGAACCATTTAGGAATGATAGTTTTGAACATCGTTACTAATTCTTCACAAGAATCCAGAGACAGGATGAAAAATTATTTGAGGTATAGTACAAGGAATGTAAAGTAGTTAAGCATATATTAAAGACCTCAAGTTTTAATCCTATAAGCATCAATATATTTAGTTGTTTCTCTTGACATTGTTCAAACAATAAATTACATAAATATAAAACAATTTGTTACTTTCATGCTTGTCATTTTAAGCTGTAAATTTTAAGTTGATAAATATTAATTGATTTTCCTAGAAATAAAGTATTCAGAAAAGAAATGTTTGATAAACAGCCATTTTATCTATAGCTATCATCTATATTTGATACTCATATGCATATATGTGCATAAACATCTCTCTACAAATATATGAACATAATGGATCATTTTTATTGAGTACTTCCTTAGAAACAAGTGCTAAGCACATCACATAAATTACAACTTCCTGTAAATCATGCCACCTAATCTATAACAATCCTATAAGACACCTATATCCATTGTCCCATTTTGCAGTCTAGAAAACCAATTCAAAATGTGACTAAGTTGTTCCAAGCCAGATCACATGGGAAAACACTTTAGAAAAACAGACTATGTGTCATATCTTTTGTTCCTGAACTTTTATTTTCTTTGATAAAATTATTTAATATAGACACATCTCTTTCGTTTTCTTTTGGAAAATGTATTGCATCTATATTCACATTCACATTTACACATGTTTGAACATTCATAAAAAACATTGTAAACATGCACATTTATTGATTGATTTTCAACAGTATTAGGAGCACAGGCAGGCCCAGTGTGCTGTCCTGAAAGACAGTTTGATTGAGCCACAGTTATGCTCTGTGCTGAAAACATTGTTCTCTTGGTCACTATACCCTTCACAGACTGGAATTCTCAAGACTAAGAATAAGAAGTGCAATCTTTCTCCATGGATGATTATTTTAATAATGAAAAGGGTCTGATCTAATCTCTGTTAACTAGTGCAGAGTTCTTACTGTGCTGTTAACAGCATAATATGTTAGTTGTGAATTTGAGACACAAATAGAATTCTTGATATGTGCGCTGCCAAAGTGAGAACAAGATACAAATAGAATTTTCAAGACAACAAAATAAACTCAGAGGATTTCTCTGAGCTGTGTTATAACAGACCCTGAAGTAGGCCATTTTATCAAGGCCACTGTATTATTCTAATATATTTTACGATACCACACTGTTTCATGGATTTGTTCCCCTTATGTCACTTTGTTTGGCATTAAATAAGATATTAATTTATAGTATCTAACAAGGGGCTGGGGAGATAGCTTAGTAGAATAAGTGCTTCCCTGGCAAGCACAAAGACCTGAGTTCAATCCCCAGTTCCACGAAGAAGAAGAAGAAGAAGAAGAAGAAGAAGAAGAAGAAGAAGAAGAAGAAGAAGAAGAAGAAGAAGAAGAAATAGTAACTAGCAAGATTTTCTAAAAGTGTATGAATGCTATTCACACAGAAGTGTGACAAGAATTTCTTAAAAGTCCATGTTAGTATAGATAAGATAGAGACTAGAAACATGGCTTAGAGGACTAAGCAAGTGCTTTGGCAAGTGCAGGGACCAGGGTTCAATCCCAGGTTCCACATGTCATGCCAGCTCTGTCCCTTGGTCCACTGAGTGGCCCAGTCCAGGTGTGGTAGCACATTCCTATAATCCCAGCAACAAGACTGCTGAAAAAAGGAGGAGCACTAGGAGTCTAAGCTGCATAGTGAGACCCTGTACCAAATACATAAATAAAAAAATAATATAGGCAAGTCATTTCTTTTTTAAAATTGAAAAAGTCCCATGCCAGTGGATCCAGCAAGGAGGCTGCTAGTAGTTCATGTAATGGTGCTGTAAAGGTTGTGCAGTTGGGGGCTGGGGAGATGGCTCAGTGGGATAAGCATTTCCCTGGCAAGCACAAGGGCCTGAGTCCAATCCCCGGTTCCAAAAAAAAAAAAAAAAAAAAAAAGGTTGTGCAGTATTTGTATTTCTTTTGTCCATTACCCAAATGAGCCAATAATCCACTAACCTTGAAAAGTCATATTGTATATCACTGACTCTGTGTATAATCCCCAGACCTCTACCATGACCATTTTGACTATGAGCCATTAAATAATGGTGGACAGAAAGCATTCCCCACAAACAAGTTTAAATAACTATGGGGAGAAGGTATTTCACCTTGTACTTTTACCCTTTCCCCATGTTATTCATTCATCATTTATGCCAAATACTTACATAAAGCAAAAATTTATCTTTACCCTATGCTTTTCAAAAGATCTAATGAAGCTATCTCTTTCAAAAATATTCTCATCACCAGTTGTTCTTCATATGACTCCATTGAGGCAGACACTCATGATCCAGAATCAGCATTTAGCATTATCTCAGTCCACCTATATCATACATAAAAATATAGTCAGATGAATAATCTCCAGTTCTA
Source organism: Octodon degus (assembly GCF_000260255.1). NCBI lineage: Eukaryota > Metazoa > Chordata > Mammalia > Rodentia > Octodontidae > Octodon > Octodon degus. The sequence goes on from NW_004524721.1 coordinate 1,139,219, forward strand.
CACTAAGTTTTCCCTCTCTTGTCACTGTCAGGGCCACCTGTAAGTGGAGCTTTAATTGTTTGATGTCAGCATTTCATTCAGATCAATTATATCTACACAAAGCATTTCTTTTTCTCTGTTAGCTACTATTGCAAGATTTCTGTGATGTCAAAAACTGAAATTGCCCAAAATCTAGTGAAGAAATTCCTACATCTCACCTTTCGGAGTTTTCATTAAAACCATGGATTTAATAAGGATAATAGATTGAGAGAACATATGGAAGTAAAGGGGGAGGTGCGGTATCATAAGGGTCCTTCATATGTCCATCTAGTGTCACACATAAGATTTGCATATACAACTGGAATTCTGTAAACATCTAACCTTAGGATTAAGTAAGCAGTGCTCATTCCGCATGCAAAAATAGAAGCAGAGCAGAGCAAATTTGGTGCAGTTAGTTTTAAATTATACTCTCTCTTCCCTCTGCCTTTATTTATCATTAAACAGCTGGAAAGTTAGAATCCACCCGAGGGTAAATCACTAACTCTCTTTTAACAGAAATTTCTTAGTAGTAAATTGTTCAAGAATAGATTACAAGTGAGATTGACAAGATTCAGTATAGCTTTTGTTGTTTTTTCCCCCTAAATGTCACTATTATACAATTATGTTTCAACAAAACCAAGGTTGCACCAAACTGAGGAAAGCAGGGTGTGGAAAGAAAAAAAAAAGGAGGGAAGCTGTAGCTCTTAGAATAATTTTTACACTTGAAGAAATATGTTCAAATCAAGATGAACAGATTTGGGGGTCACATTAGAAAGACACAGAAATTAGCAAGCAATCTATTGACCTCTTTCTGTCCTATTCAACAACTATACTTTTTTTTTAATGTACTTAGTACAGGTTCTACAGGGTCTCACTATACAGATTGGACTCATACTCATCCTCCTGTTTTCAGCCTCCCAAGTGCTGGGATTACAGGGCATGCACCACAACTCCCAGTCTCAATCTCCTTCTCAGTTCACCCCCATATGCGGGGCCGGCACTGTAGACTGGAAATCGAATCCCCAGACCCTGTTTCTGCCTAAGCAGGCACTTTAATCAACTAAGCTATCTGGCTGTCCCTCAACAACTATGCTTTATCATCTGAAGACTTAAAAATAAAATTTTCCTTCATTGACAGATTGACTTTGAGTCCTCTATATATACAAGGGTCTATTACTTTTGATCATCATCATCCTGGAACTGTTCCAGTATTTGAAAGTGATAAACTACTTCAGCTTGGCTTTAATAAGTAGACTTACAAGGTGAATAGAAAATAAATTTCTCAAAGATACTGTGATCCTGTGTGAAATGCTAATGCAAAACTCTATGGGGCGAGAAGCATAAAATTATGAATATGAATAATGCTAGTTTGTAGATGTGCTGATCATGGATAAAATTATATTTATAAATAAAATCAAGAGAAAAATTATCATAACTCCAAATTCCCTCACAGTTAAGATTCTAGTGTAAATCTTAAGGATCACAGGAATTGTCAAGCACTAATGAAAACAATTAGAATCATTTCTCAATAAAATGAAAATAAATCAAAGTACATATCCCTTGGGAGACATACTGAGGTGTTGATAATGTGTTGATTTATATTTGAATATTACATCATTGAAGATTTTTATTGTGTTTGTGTCAAATTATTTGCTATGAGCTAACTTTGAGTTTTCTATGACAAATTAAAGAGCACCTAATACAGAAAATATCACACTTTTATGCTTGAGTCTAACTGGAAAAGGTAAGATTCCTTTCCCTTCTTTGAGTTTTGTTTATGTGTATGTGTTGTTAATTGTTTTCTTTTCTTACAAGGCATTATGGCTTTGAAAAGCTGATAAAAGGCAGTATTTATGTTAAATTCTTTATGGAATTTGCTTAAGGCAAATATATAACGTAATATAAATCCTAAATATTAGAATTAGTGAACACAAGTAATCTACATTCCTGTAATGAGTTACGCTCTTTATTTTCATCGAATTTCATGTCTACCCCACTCCCCAGACTGTATTTATTGTTACACTTATCATTCCCTTCCAACAGTTAAATACAGAGGTAATTTTGTACATATGCTTCTAATTTACTAACATTTAGTTCATTGAAGTCTGATTTTGTGAAGGAAAAATGATGTACAAGAAGCTGCTGGAAAAGAAGAAAAAAAGAAGTAGCAGGGAGTCACTTTTCTCTGAAAAGGGAAGCACTGTTCTTTTATTTTATAGTTCATCAACTGATTTCTAAGGATTTGAATTCATTTAAAATGTATGAAATCTCAGAGTTCAAGCATGTTCTTCACTTTGACATGGTGTTCTACAATTTCTGATTATTACGATGTCACATTATGTGGCTAAGGGCAGACAGATGAAAAAACTGCTAGTCAAAAGGAGCATAAATGAATTACCAGTGTTTCTTTCTCTTGAAACTCCCTTAGACTGAGGTCAAAATGCTTTTGTACAGAAATGGTCAATTCATGATGTCATCTTTCCCAGTAATTCTAGGACAAAGTTTAAAGAACTTTGGATAAAATATATTAAATATCCTTAAAAGACATTTTAATGTTTTTCAGCATGTTTTTTGTGTTCCAGAAGACCTTTCCAACCCTTCATAAGCAGCATGTTGAAGTTTTGGAATTTTATTTTACAAAATAGGGTATGCATTTCTTTCAGAGTTACTAGAGAGAGTAGATTATGCTGTTGAATTCAAAGCTTTGGTTGTCATGGTCCTGGATCTTACATTTTCAGCTCTGTGATTTTGAATAAAATCTTTTGCCAATGTTTAACAATGTCTTTAAATATGAAATAAGTAACAATAGTCATCTTCAGTTTTAGTGAACAAATTTGATACTATGCACAAAACACAAGAAACTATGGTTTTAGTGATATATGTGTTCCTATGTTTATAGCAGCACAATTTGTGATAGTCAAATCTTGGAAACAACCAAGACGCCCATCATCTGAGAAATGGATGAAAAAGATGTGGTATTTTTATACAATGGAGTATTACTCAGCTATAAAGAATGATAAACTCGAAGACTTTATAATTAAGTGGATGCCACTGGAAGATATACTCGTAAGTGAAATAAACCAGATACACATGTGTAAATATTGTATAGTTTCCCTAGTACAAGAACTCAAAAGAAGAAATACAAATAGAAAGGTATAATACAATTAAAAGGAAAGCAAAAATTTGGGGACTAGACAATGAAGACAAAGCAAGAAGAGCTAGGAAACATGACAGAGGCAAGCCATACAGTTATATGTGCAAGGTGGGTAAGGCAATGATCCTGAGAATCTTCAGAAGATTTTCAAATCTAGCAGTTAATTGGAAGGGTTCTCACCCTGACTAACTATATATACAGACACCTATGAACTAAGCAACTGCACTGAAGATGGCATTTTATAATAGTAGATTCATGCTTGGAGTGCCTGTCATTCTGGTCTTCTGAATACGTACTGCTTGTCATGACATGCCAGTTGCTGCCATGCTGTCTCTTGGGTAGGTGATTGCTTAAAAAGAAAGGGGGTGGTGAATGAAGGCAGGAGACAGGAAAAGGAGTGTTGTGGTACTGTCCTGCAACAATATCTAATATGGTCACATTTGTGGACTTATGTGTAAACATATATAATTCTTTATTCCTAAGTAGTCTCATTTTTAAAATGTTTTTGCCATACTCTTTAGGGACTTAAAGTTTCACATATCAATACTTGATGAAAAAGACCTGTCCTGTGTTATGCCTAAGATGTTTGATATTCAGATAGATAGTGAATTTAAGCTCAACAGCCTAGTTTATATGGTAATAACAATAAGCTTCTCTTCTGGAGTGTTAACAACATATGTTTGCAGACCAAGAATTAGAGAAAATTGAGGGCTGCTAAGAAAGCCAATATTTTGGCCCTAACATTCCAAGGTCAATTAAGATTCAGGACATGTGATAACTTGAACTGCAACATCATGTATCTCAGTTGTGTCCCAAATTTTCTGATCAAGGAGATTATGGGGCCAAAGAGGAAAGTGTACTGTTTGCCTAAGGAGACTCACATGGAGAGAAAAACATTCTCTCAGGCTTTCACAGAGAGCAAATTTGCCAAGCAAAATCCATGACACATCCACACAGCTGACACTGAAAAATGATCTACAATCTGAGGTACAGGTTCTCAGGATAAATCCTGAGGGGATATCACTGACCTTATCAGACCTAAAAGCTACAACTCTTGTTGCATAGTTCTTGCTTTAACTTGGTCTTAACCATCCAGCAGAAAAATATAAAAATGAAGTACAAGAAGTAAAGCCATGTTGTTATGTTGAGCTGTAGGGGACTCCGGTCAACAGTTCCTGACCTTGCTAGTGAAGCGGAAGACCCAATACTATTATGGACTACTGGACTCTTTTAGAATATTTTGCTGAGTTCACACACCTATAATATTTAAATGATGGAACTAAACCAAAAAAGGGGTTATAGATGAATGACCATTTTTTTATCTGTGTTCAAAATTGTTAGGATAGACATATAGCTACATTCTCTTAATTTAGGGAATAGAGGGATTTGTTCTAATAGTGTTTGTAAGTAGGATATCATGTCTGCATGTTATACAACAAATAACTACTAGGAAGACAGTATGCAATGTGTTAATTATTGGAACTGTTCTACCAATTTCATTAGAAACTTTCTCATTGATATTTATTTCTCAATAAACTTATGGAAAAAATAAAGAAGAAACTATGGTTTGTACCATATTGCATTAATATGCTAATTTCCTTCTTTTTTTTTTTTACTGTGTCTAACAGTAAAACTACTATTGTCAGGTAATCCATAAAATGAGTTTTCTCAGATTAAGGAATCATAATTTTCATCACATTTTAGGAAGTGTAATTCAATTTGTATCTGAGATTTATTACCTTAGTGGGAAATTCAAAGTGTTTAATGGATAAGGAACCCTTATTTCATTGTTCCTCAAGCTTATTTAATTAAAATTTGAATCATATAAAACAGAGTTTTGACCATCCTGAAAGGAAGAGAAATACTGCAGAGTTACTAGTACACTCTTGTTTCTACATTTTTTATCACTACTTGGCATCTTAATGGCCAAGTAACAACAACTCTAACACAAGCTAGTACCAGTTCTCAAGAACCACTGGAGAAGAATGTCAGTGGTATGGATGCTTACTATACCACATAGCCTGGAAAAAAGGCAAGTTTTAAAATTTAAAATTTTTCCAATTTTCCTGTTGCTTAAGCATTCTTACAAACAAACCACAAGCATTCCATCGTCACGACTTCCAGTGATTTGATGCACCAGTATGATAAGTGTGGTCTCTGATCAGTGTCTTTCTTTCCTTCCCCAAGTGGGAACTTAGTGATACTCAAATCCACCTTCAAACCCTGTCATATCTTTGCTTGTGTTTTCCACTAGACCTCCATGAAAGTCACTTGCCCACAATTCCTCACACTCTTCTCATCGCCCCATCTGTTTGATTGGACTTGGTTCCTGGGAACTCCTTCCAGTGACCAAATTTGCAGCCTACTATGCTTCCTTTCTCAAGGATTTGTAATTACAATTCTATAATTTCAATACACTTCTCTGAGTTTCATTTTCTGTCATATTGGAGTGATCTTCAAAAACATCACAGCAACCACCATCCACAACTAATATCATAGCATAGCACAGCATGTTAAGTAATCTTTAAAGACCACTCCTAATATTCAAACTCTGAAAAAAAAATACTTTTAGTGTACTATCTTATAGAAGGAGGCCAAAATTTCAAACTGTTTTGTTATGTCCTGGTACAGGAAAATTGAACATTATGCATGAACTGTACCTTATAAATCACTTTTGCTGCTGTCTATGGTACCATGTGGTTCCTGACTGACACCATCCACAGTTCCTCCTGCCTCACTGATATAGTGTACATTCCTGCTGGGACCCAGGAACTTTTAAAGACTTTGTCTCAATTTTTTCTACCTCTGCAAAATGCTCTAGGTCTGAATTTCTTATTATAATTACACTTGTGTTTTAATCAAGAAAATAATAGTGTGTCTGATGAATGCATTTTTTGTTTTCTTGCTTTTAACCTTAATCTGACCTTACCTTTCACAATTTATTCACATGACACTGAAAAATTCTTATTTTATATGTTATTTAATTTTGTCGTTAGCACTATGCTTTTATGAAGTTTGTATAAATCTAGGCGTAGGGTACAGACAAAATAAGAACCTTGATTTCAATTGCATAACAGGCCAGAGTTGATAGATATTCATTGAAGTAGTCTAATATATTTCATTTCATTTAGTATTAATGATGGATTAAAAAATTCCAGCCATTTATTTTTATTAGTAGAGTTGTTATTCAAATATAATACTTAAAATTTCTGTTTTAAAATAAATTCTTACATATTGCTTTATTTTTCTGTGTTAACAATACTATAAAATGTATTTAATTGATTCTTTTTCCATGCTCTGCAGTGTTCATAATGTAAGTGAGCATTTGATTACATTTTTCTGTCATTATGCTTGGAAATAAATTGACAGTGGGATTTACCTTTACCTCTAGTAAATACTAGTAGAATGAGAGTACTTTGTTACATAGGGCATCTCTTTCACTGATGAGAATTGATTTTTAGCATGTAGTGCAAGATTTTAAAGAACTGAAATGAGTGGATGCAATTATTATTTTATATTTCATATGGCTTACTTTACAAACATTATTTTCTTTTTTTTAAATTTTATTTATTTATTTGTGTGTGTGTGTGTGTGTGGCCAGCTCAGCCCAGCCCTCCAGAGGGCGGAGCTTGCTGGCATGTGGTGCTGGGGGATTGAACTGTGGTCCCTGTGCTTTGCTAAGCTTGTTCTAAGTAGGTGCTTTAGACCACTGAGCCATCTTGCCAGCCCACAAACATTATTTTCATATAGTCCACAAAAGAATTGTTTTATTTTGATTAGAATAATCAGTTATCTAAAATAATTCTTCTAGAACATGGTTGCGTTTTGAGAAAAATCTCAAGTGAGTGCCTTGTCCAGGCGAGAAAGTGGTAACTCATAACTCACTGTCGAATCACTGATGTGTTGGTAGAATCTGAAATTAAAACTGTGTCTGAAGACAGATTGACATTCAAGGCCAAGTTTCTTCTATCTCCTACAATTAATGATAGGACTTAGCTGGACAGGCTCATCTAGACAAGTTGAAAAATTATTTCATATCCTGAACGCCAATGATTAATAAGTATTTTATCCCTCTCAATAAATCACAAATTTATTGAAGATATATGAACAGGTTTTTATAAGTCCAAAGTGCATCAATAAAGATTATTTTGATAGGGAAAAATTGACTTCCAAGTTATAAATGTTAAACATGCTATTGAATCTCTAAAGGATGTTACTAGAACTCTCCTTTTCAGCAGAGGCATTGGGTTTACTTGTGTTCTCATAATTATGAAAAATCAAGGTGTGTTTTCAGTGTGTTTTGTTTTTATGGTTCCACAGTTGCTCTCTAGGAAGAGGTCAACTTTCGGAAAAAAATTTGTTGTGCATGTATTTCCTAGGTAACTCCAAATTTCTCTATATAAAATAGTATACACCAGGTATCATTTACTTCCCAAAATAAAAGAAAATAATATTGATAAGGTAACAACATCATTAACTAAGAAAGTTTTTAATGGGCTGAGTAGAGAGTGTGGTGGTCTCAGCACCTACCTGGCAAGTGCAAGGACCTGTGTTTGATCCCTGGTACTGCAGGCCATGCTGACTCCAGAACATCAGGTGTGCTGTGCCAGCCCTAAAACTGGGCATGGTTGTGCATGCCTGTAATCCCAGCACTGAGAGACTGAAACAGGTGGATCACTATAAGTCTGAACTGTGTAGTGATACCTAGTATCAAATAAATAAATAAATTGAACTAAATTATAAATATTCAAAAAAGAAAGTTGTTTATCAGAAATACAGAACTTTGTGAAATTATACATAAATTTCCATAAATGTGTGGCTAGTCTTCTGGACAAACAGTATTTGTGACAATTACTAATTAACAATTCTATATAAAATTTGAAATAATACTATATAATAATATATAAAAAGGACTGGAGGGCTTCTGAACCAGGCATGTTGGCCCTGCCTCTGCCCGAAGCAGAAGGCATAGGCACAGTAGGAGTAAAAAGCAACACAGAAACAGGTCCTATGCAGAACCCTGTGGTAGAACTCCCTGAAGAGAGGCTAGAGACAAGACAAAACCCAGCTGATCCAGGAACAGAATATCTTGTCAGAGGGAAACAGTGGATTCACTTCCAAGGCTACAGCAGGAAGTGGAGCAAAGCGGCCAGACCCAAGCCACACCCATCTGGATAAGTTGGAACTTGGTAGATCCGGACCTGGTGCTAAGGTATTAAGTCTACCAAAGATCTATACCAAAGGTCAGAAGACAGTGCTATAGAAAAATGACAAAGGAGCAAAATGCATTCTCAGGCCCCAAGCCCACTCAGAACAAATGCAGGAGACAATAGCATGGAAGAAATTGGAAAGTGCATACCTGAAATCTCTGAAATAATAGCTTTTGAAGTAAAGAAATAACTACAGAAATGTATAGCAGAAATCAGATCAGAAATAAGTTCTGAAGTTAAAATAAAAAAGAAATGATAACTATAATGGAAGAAGTACTAAGTGTTTCTAAAGAAGAAATTGATTAAAAATTAGAGGAGAATAGAGAAATGATGGAATCCTTGAATGAGCAATATAGGAAAAAAATAGAAAGCATGAAGCAAATTCAAAATGATATGCAGGAAACTAAAATCTCAATCACAAGCTAGCAATTCTGTTTGAATGAAAATGAAAATAAGCATTCAGACCTTAAAGACGCCACTGCAGCTAATGAATAAGAAAAGATTTCTTAAAAACAAATAGGGTGTAGGAAAAAAATTCAACATCTGCAAGACGATGCAAAGATGAACATAAGACTAATAGGCATCATGAGAAAGAAGGAGTCAATACAAATGATATAAAAAGAATATGGGCAGAATAGGTGAAAACTTCCCAAATATGGGAAAAGTCTTACATTCAGGAAACCGAAGCATATAGAACTCCAAATAACATCAACTTAATTAATACCACGCCCAGAAATATGATAATCAAGATCCCAAAAATCCAGCACAATGCCTTTTATTCCTGAATACATGAATTTGAATTTTTTATTTCCTTTTCTTATTTTTATTTTTTTTTATTTCCTTTTTTTAATGAAGTTGGCTAGGGCTTTATCAATTTTATTAATTCTTTCTAAGAACGACTCTTGAAATTATGAATTCTTTGTACTATTTTCTTTGTCTCCATTCTATTTACCTGCTCTGACGTTTATAATTTCCCGCCTTCTTTGGGCTTTGGACTTGACTGCCTCTTCTTTTTAGGAGGATGAGATGTAGTATAGGATTTTTTTATTTGAGGTCAATCTTTTTTGATTCGAGAATTTATCACCATAAATTTCCTTCTTAAGACAGCTTTCCTTGTATTCCACAGGTTCTGGTAACTTGTATCTGCATTTTTATTTGGTTATAGATATTTTTAAAGTTCATCTAGAACCAGAAATGACCTACAATAGCAAAAGAAATCATGGATAACAAAGGAAAGACAGGAGACTGCACAATCCAAGACTTGAAATTTTAATATAAATTTTATCTACTGTGATAAAATCAGCACTGACAAAAAACAGAACTAAGGATCAGTGGAACGGATTAGAAGATACAAATATAACTACAAAAATACACAGCAACCTTGTCTTTCACCAAAGGGCCAAACATATTCTTTGGAAGAAAGATAGCCTCTTTAATAAGTGGTGCATTCCACAAGCTGAAGGCTTAAAATAGACCCATGCCTATTGCCATGCACAAAACTACAGTCAAAATGGATCAAATATTTAAATAGTAAAACTGAAACACTAAATATTCAGGGAGAAAAAGATCAGAACCTTAAGGACATAGTGGTAGGTAAAGATTTTGTGAACAAAAATCTAACTGCAGGGGAATTATTTCAAAGAATAAACAACTGGGATCATCTCATATTTTTTAAAAGTTTCTGCACATCAAAGATAATCATCAATAGAGTAAAAAGAAAACCCACTAAGTGAAAAACAATTATAGCAGACTTTTGTTTAGATAAAGGAAACCTCTCCAGAAAATATAAAGAAATTTTAAAATTCAAGCCACCAAAATACAAAGACACAATCCAAAAATGGGTAGCTCAGATGAATATACATTTCACAAAATGAGATACAAATGGCAAACAAATATATGAAAAGAAGTGTTCAACATCACTTGTCATTCAAGTGATGCAAATTTAAAGAATGCTAAGATACCATTGCAAGACAGAAAAAAATGGCTAAAATCAAGAAATCAACCAATAACAAATTCTGGAAAGACTATGGGAAAAAAGGAAACCTTCTCCACTGTTGGTGGGAATGCAGGATGGTACAACCATTATGAAAATCAGTATGGATATTCCTCAAAAAGCTAGGATTGGAGGTCCAGTTCAATCCAGCTATTCTCTGCTCAGTAATTTTTTGAAAAGAAATGAAATCATCACACCACAGTGATATATGTGTACCTATGTTTATAGAGGTGCAATTTGTCATTGCTAAGTCTCCCAAATGCCCGTAAACTGAGGAAGAGATTTTTAAAAATCTAGTATTATCACAAAATGGATTATTAGTTATAGAAGAAAATAATTTGAGGCTCTTGTAGATAAATGTATGCAGCTAGAGACTATATTGATAAGCAAAATAAATCTTATTTATGGTGTAAATATTGTACACAGTGCTTTACATGTGTAAACATTGTATTATATTGCTGGTGTGATAATCTGAATGTGGAAAGCTAGTTTTAAAGATGTTCTACACTACTAAGTATCAATATTACTTCAATAACAACCACAAAAGTCCAATTACATAAGACTCAGACTTTGCGTGTGCAGTTTTCTGTGCCCATGACTAGATTTAAAATGTTAAATTTATTAAGTTCTTTTGCTTGCATGAATTTCATCTTTTGAATCAAAAAACTAACCTAACCTTGCAAAAAAGCAAGTGCATCAGATGACTTGGCACCAGGAAAGAACAAAGAAACTCAGGATTTGGTAGATTTATCAGAAATAATCAAGAAAGATGAAGTCCAACTACAGTAGACTTTCTAGAGTGTGCTTCCGGAAAAAAAGCTTATGAAAAACTATAGCTTGACTTATGGTGGGAAACTAGGCATGTGAATAGGCATAGTTATATACAAGAGATAGTACCAGGAAATGAGTTGTTAAAGTTGCCTAAGTCTA
>NW_004524721.1:1154264-1156031 GCF_000260255.1 Octodon degus
ATTTAATATTTTTTCTGGTTTCTTTTGTCATTTATTTCCAGCTTCAGTGAACTGTGGTCAGATAATGTGCATGGGATAATTTCTGTTTTCTTGCATACACTTGAGCATGAGCTATGGACCAGTATGTGGTCTATTTTAGACAATGATCCATGTGTAGCCGAGAAAAATGTGTATTCAGCTGTGTTTGGGTGGAACACTCTGTATATGTCCACCAAGTCCATTTGTTTCAAACTCTCGTTCAGTTCTGTTATTTCTTTGCTTAGTTTTTTTCTGGTTGACCTATCTTTTGGAGATAAGGGTGTGTTAAGGTCTTCTGTTAAAATTGCAGTATTGGATATTAGATATTTCATGTCCATGAAGATTTGCTTTATATAGTTGGGTGCTCCCGCGTTTGGTGCATACATATTTATGAGTGTTCCCTCTTCCTCTTGAATTTTTCCCCTAACCAGTATATAGTGGCCTTCTTTATTTCACTTGGTCATTGTTGATTTGAAGTTGAGACTGTCTGAGAACAGAATTGCTACCCTTGCTTAGTTCTGAGGTGCTGGGTCATGTAGTACTGTGTTCCATCCTTTGAGTTTTAGCCTATGAATGTCTTTATGAGATAAATGTGTTTCTTTTATACAGCATATTGTTGGATTTTGTTTCCTAATCCACTGTGCTAGTCTATTTCTTTTAATTGGTGAATTGAGTCCATTTGCATTAATGGATAGAATTGAGATGTATTGACTTACAGTTGCCATCTTATTTACCTGTTATCTTTTACTCCTTTTTCTCCTGTGTTTAATTGTTTTCCCTATTTAGTTGGTTGTTTCCGATCTCATTCGTGGAGTTCTGATCATTTTGGTCCCTCTCTAGAACATCTTTCAGTATCCTGTGTAAGATTGCCTTTGTCATCGCGAAATTTTTTAGCTGTTCTTTGTCATGGAAGTATTTCACTTCTCTATCAAACTTGAAAGAGAGTTTTTCAGAGTATAGTATTCTGGGCTGGAATTTGTTTTCATGAAGGACCTGAAGTACTCTGCTCCATGCTCTTCTTGCCTGCATGGTTTATGTAGAGAAGTCGGGTGTAATTCTGATGGGTTTTCCTTTGAATATGATCTGCTTCTTTTCTCTAGCGACTTTCAGAAGATTATTGTTGTGCTGACTTTCTGGGATCTTGACTGTTATATGTCTCGTTGTGTTTTTCATTGGGTTGATGTTCCTTGGCATTCTGTATGCTTCAGTTAACTGAATGTCAGATTGTTTCCTCATATTTGGGAAGTTTTCTGCTATTACTTCTGCCCATATTTTTTTTAATGTCATTTCTGTTGACTCCTTCTTTCTCATTGATGCGTATTAGTCTCACATTGTTCATCTTTGCATCATCTTATAGGTGATGGATTATTCTTTCCTGCATCCTCGTTGTTTTTAAGAGATCCTTTCTTACCTTTTCGCTAGCTACACCAGTATCTTCAAGATCTGAAACTCTGTCTTCACATTCACTTAAATGGTTTTGCAAACTTGTGACTGGGAGTTTAATTTCCTCTCTATCTCTTTGACTCTGCTTCATGTCATCTATTTTTTTCCTCTATTGCTCATTCAGGGAATCCATCATTTTTCTAATCTCCTCTATTTTTTTTTTATCAATTTCTTCTTTAGAAGCAGTTAGAAATTCCTTCACTGCAATATATTTTTTTTTTCAGATTTGGTTTCCTGCCTATGTTTCTGTAGTTGCTTTTGCACCTCATCTGCTATGAGTTCTGAGAGTTCTTTTTTTATTTCAGA
>NW_004524721.1:1165586-1170973 GCF_000260255.1 Octodon degus
GCAGGGTAGCAGGAAGCTCTCCACACACTCACCGGACCTGGGCTAGGACTGGGTCTGGGGGCTCCCGGAAGTGGTCAGAAACTCCTTGCAAGTTCAATTTGTAATGAGATCTTGAACGTCCTGTAGATCCTTTTCTAAAATATAATGATAATAATATAAAATACACCACATACTTGTCCATAGATCATGTTTTAAGTATATGCAATAAAACTGAAATAATCTCATGCATACACTCTGACTACATTTCAATGAAACTGGAAATTAATGACAAAAGTAAACTCAAAAAAATCCCATAAACATATAGAAATTAAATAACAAACTCCTCAGTACCTAATGGGTTACAGATGAAATTAAAGAAGTAATTTCACAAAATCTCCAAGCCAAAGAAAATTCAAACACAACATACCAGAATTTGTGAGATGCAGAAAAACCAGTTCTCAAAGGAAAATTTATAGCGGTGAATTCATACATAAGGACAACACAATGAGAATATATAAAAGCCACAAGGCTGCAGCTTAAGCTTCTAGAAAATGAAGAGCAATACAAGTACAAAGCCCAAAGATGTGAGGAAATTATACTGATTAGAGCAGAAACTAATGAAATTTAAATGAAAAAAACAATACAAGGAATTAATAAATCTAAGAGCTGGTTGCTTGAAAGATTAAATAAAATTGATACACCCTTAGATAACCTCATAAAAAGAGGAAACAGAAAAAGCCTAAATTCATGAAAAAACTCTGAATAACCCAATATCGGCCAATGAAATTGAAAATGTAATTAAAAAAAAATTACCTACAAAGAAAAACCCCAGTCCCAGGAAATTAACAGCTGAATTCTACAAGAAATTTAGAAAAAAATTAATCCAATTACTTCTCATACTTTCTATGAAATTGAAAAGGAAGCATTACTCCCAAACTCACTCCTGGAGGCTATTATTATACTGATATCAGGCCAGCCAAATAGCTCAGTGGATTAAAGCCACTGCAAGCAGGCCCAAGGACTGGGGCTTCTATCCCCGGGCCTGCTGTGTGGGTGCCACTCTGCGCTCAGACAGCAGCTGAGACTGGGTAGGGCGACGCGTGCCTGTAATACCAGCTCTTGGGAGTCTGTAAACAGGTGGATCACTATGAGTCTAATCTAGTAGTGAGACTGTGAACACCCCATAGACGCTTCCCTAAAATATAGCATAAATAAATAAATAAATAAATATTATACTGATATCAAAACTGGAGAAAAACTCAATCAAGAAAGAAAATTACAGGCCAAACCCCCTCATGAACATAGATGCAAAAATCCTCAATAAAATACTAGCAAATATCATGCAGCAAATCATAAGGAAGTTTATAAATGACAAACAGGTAGTATTCATCCTAAGCAAGCAAGGAAGATTCAATGTACACATATGTATAAATGTAATACACTATATCAATAGAGACAAAAACAAAAAAAATGACTATCACTATAGATGCACAAAAGCCTTTTGACAAAGTCCATTACTCATTCATAATGAAAGTCCTGCAGAAAATTGGAATAGAAGGCCTATACCTCAATCTGTTAAAAGCCATATATGACAAAACAGCCAACATCATTCTAAATGTATAAAAACTGAAAGTTTTTCCCCTCAAATTAGGTACAAGCCAAAGATGTCCTCTACCACCATTCCTATTTAATATAGTTCTGGAAACATTAACCAAAACCATTAAGAAAGACAGAGAACCAAAGGGAATAATAATAGGTAAGGAAGAAGATAAACTATCATATTTTCATATGACATGATACTCTACATGGAAGACTCAAAAATCTTCATCAGGCTCCTAGAATTAACAAACAAATTCAGTAACATAGAAGGATACAGAATCAAAACTGAAAAATCAACAGCATTCATCTATACAGATAAGAAAATTACTGAGACTATAATTTGAGAAACAATACACTTTACAATAGCATCCAAAACTGATGTATGTAAGAATTAATCTAACAAAGGAAGTAAAAGATCTATACAATACAATAGTCTGAAAAATGTCACTGAACAGAATTTCACGAAATGAAAACAGGGCTGGCCAAATATTTCAATAGATTATAGTTCCTGCAAATGGATGCAGGGGCTGAGGTTCAATCCCCAGGCCTGCCATGCCAGCTCCGTTCTTGGAGCATGCTGAGATGGCAATTGAGACTGGGTGTCGTGGTGAGCACCTGTAATGTCAGCTCTTGGGAGGCTGTAAACAGACTGATCACTATGAATCTGATCTAGTACTGAGACCTTGAATACCCTATAGACCCTTCCCTAAAATGAAAGAAAGAAAGAAAGAAAGAAAGAAAGAAAGAAAGAAAGAAAATGAAAACATATCCCTTATCCTGGACAAGAAGAACCAACATTGTGGAAATGGCCATATTCCCAAAATTGTTATACAGATTTAATGTAATCCCTATCAAAATACCATAAATGTGCCCCACAGTATTAGAGAAAACATTCCTAAAATTTATTTGGAACCAAAAAAAGTCTAGAATAGAAGAGGGAATCCTGGGCAACAAAGGCAAGGCAGAAGGCATTACAATCCTTGATTTGAAATTATACACCAATGACACTGTGATAATATCACTATAGTACTGTCAAAAGAACAGACCTGAGGAGCAATGAAACATATTAGAAGATGCAAATACAACTGCAAGCACACTCAGCCACCTTGTCTTTACAAAGGTCCCAAACATGTTCACTGAAAGAAAGATAGGCTAAAGAGCCTAAATAAACAAATGGCGCTGGTAATATTGGCTCACTGATGCTAAAAACTAAAACAAGAGCCAAGTATATCACCCTACACTAAACTAAATTCAAAATGGAGTAAAGATCTGAACATTAAAACAGAAACACTAAATTTAATGGAAGATAAATTAGGTGGAAATATTAAAGACTTAGGGGGAGGAAGAGAGTTCATGAATAAAAGCCAAACTACATGGGAAACAGTTCAAAGAATCAACAACTGGGATTTCATCATGTTGGAAAGTTTCTTCATGTCAAAAGAAATCAACAATAGAGTAAAAAGACAACTCACAAATTAGGAAAAAATATTAACCAACAATCATGCAGACAAAATACTTCTACCAAGAATACGTAAACAACTACACAAACAAACAAACAAACAAACAAACAAACAAAAAACCAAGCCCTCAAAATTAAAGTCCCAACCCAAAAATGGGTATCTGAGATGAATGCACACCTCTCAGAGCAAGAAATAAAAATGATGAAGACAGGGGAAGGGCTGCACAAGGGAGCTGTGCACTCAGGGCCATGGTTGCTACCCTGGAGCCTGGTGAGCCCAGTGAGCCCAGGACAGTGAAGACTCCAGCATCCAACTGCAAGGAAGTGGCTGCTTGAAGACAGGTCTGCCTCATTGGTGCACTCCAATCAGCAGAACAGTCACCCCATGGATCTTCAGGGATGGGATTTAGCTCAGTGACACAGCACTTGCCTGCCCTTTAAGCTCCTAGGAATTTTAGATATTGAAAACATTCCACTTGTATGGGATTCAATATTGTATGGTTCATTAGGATCTGTCATGGCTGGATTCAGATACTTTTTTTTATCTAGCAGAATAAGAACATCATGTGATGTTGGTATAGGAAGGTTTATCATAGTGACTTTAGGATGATGGTTCCATTTCAGGTATGGTTATGCAAAGGAAAGAATTGCTAGAAAAGGAATGAAAAACAAGATTCTTTATGAATGCACCCACCTTGATCCTGAAAGAAAATAAACCAACAGCAGCAAATGAGCAACTTCAATACAAAAAAAAACAGAACTTCTTGAAGTCAGTGTGAACAATGCTGGGATCAACTACACAGAGTATTTTATACATACAATCAGAGAGCCCTCAACTGAGTAAATAAAGTATGTGTAAACTGTTAAAAAAAAAAGAAAGAAAGAGAAAGAAGAGAAATACAAATGGCAAATAAATACATGAAAATAATGTTCCATAGCAATTGTCATTTGAGAAATGCAAATTAAAACAGCATAGCGATATCATCTCATGCCCAAAAGAATGTTATAAAGTAATACGATAAAGTAATCAACTAATAACAATTGCTGGAGAGGCTGTGAGGAAAAAGGAGCTCTTGTTGTCTTCCCTGTTGTTGGGAATGTAGACTGGTACAATAACTATGGAAATCTGTGTGCAGCCTCCTAAAAAAAGCTAGGATGGGCAGCCCCATTCTATGCATCTATTCCCCTTGTGGGTGTTTTTCCAAAAGAGCTGAAAACATCACACCACATTGATATATATGTAACTATGTTTAGAGCAGCTCTATTTGTCAGATTCAAACCTTGGAATTGCTAAAATTTGTCATAGGCAAATCTTTCAATATGGATAAAAACGTGATATTTTTATACAATGGAGCATTGCTGAGTTATAAAGATAAACGTGATGACTTTATTGGAAAATATATGTAACTAGAGGATATACTCATAAGTGAAATAAATCAGAACCACATAATTAAATATCATATTATCTTCCTAGTGTAAGAAACTGAAAGAATAAATAAAATCTGAAAGGTATAATAGATATAGTAAAACAGAGATAATCTAAACATAAGGAATAAATAATGAAGATGAGGAAAAAGACAAAAGATAAGAAAAAAAGGAAACAGAAAAAATCATGGAAGTATATACACACAATAGCTGAGATGATTGTAGTGCAAATTTCTATCAGTTTTTGAAGGTAGCAGTTAAAGTTTTCACTTTAAATAACTCTAATCTGAGCAACTACATCAAAGACAGCAAAGTGTAATACTGTAATACAAAAATATGGTTAAAAACCCCTCATCTTGTTCTAAATGTATAACATTTCTAATGGCTTATCAATTATTATTATACTCTTTAAAATAAGTGAAAACTAAAACTTAAAAAAGAGAAGGAAATTAAGATTTACTGAAAGCAAACTTTAATGTTTAATTATTTGACCAATCTTTCATACCTGTATCTGTTAATCTGAGCAACAGATTTGACAATAAGAGTATATAATCAAATAACTATTGCTAATTTTCTATTTTTGTTTGAAAATTCTGTACCATATGTATTGTTTTATGTTATTCTGTTTCTGTCTGTGTTTTTGGTTTTGGTTTTAGTCTTTGAAATTATTCTTTTAGTATACATAAAATAACATTGAGAGTACAGTGAAAGATGATAATGCCTTTTTTTAAAAATGAAATAAAAAGTAGAGAACCATTAACTAGTGAGGGAAAAGGCACATAACATTAAATATATTTTGTTAAAGATGCTTTATAAGACTTATAGGGAGTTTCCTGCTACCCTGCGCCGGCGGGACCAGTCCCAGCCCAGGCGCAGAGTGGGCCGGACCCTCTCCCAGCCCCTTGGGCCACCCCCCCACCACTCC
>NW_004524721.1:1175717-1186693 GCF_000260255.1 Octodon degus
AATGTTTGTCCTTGCTTGTTTTTTTTTTTTTTTTTTTTTTTGGTGGAACCGGTGTTTGAACTCAGGCCCTTGCACTTTCCAGGGAAACACTTATTCCACTGAGCCATCTACCCGGCCCGTGAAAATATCAATATATTTTTACATATTAAAACATCTCATAATCTGTTTGTCTTTTCCAATTCTAGCCAAACATACATTGAGTTTAATGCAAAAAAAGTCAATTTCATGATATTTCTGGGTCACTCAGTGCTACTCAACTGCCTACCCTTTCTCTATGTTCCATCTCTACATTTTAGTCATCATATGAGCTGATTTTTATAAGTTGAAAAAAATACAACCAAACTAACTTCAAAGAAACCTCACTGTATGTCAAACAAAACACCTTCAGGGAATGGAGTGCTCCATGGTGTGAGGTAGATGACCTCATATGCCTTATTCCAATGATTCATAGAAAATATCTCTACTTAATAGAAGCTTTTCTTCTTGAAGTCCTGCAATAGGTCATCTACTTCCTCTGGGTTTGGAAAAGGCCTCTCTACTGCAGCTCAAATACCTGTCATTACTCTCTTACAAAAACTTCTGTGTGTTCTGTAATTTTGGGGATTGCTGCACTGACGAACAAAATTAAAAGGCCTTTGGTAATGAAGTGTTATCTCAACATAGTAAACTGCCTTCTACCACTGGGATTTTGCTACTTGGTCTACTTAGAATTTGGAGAATTGCCTTGTATTCTGAGGCTCTTCTACCTGTCTATCTTTCCATTAATTACATTCCATTATTTTCACTTTGATATATCATAAAATCTTACAAATGATCATGCTACCTTGAAGGCTACGCAAAATACATGAAAGTAAACCTGCAGTAAAATGTATTCTTCCACTCCTGACTGACTGTATCCCACGCTTCTTTTACCCTCTGAAGTGACTCGAATTGGGAAAGCTTTGCAAATGGAGCCAAGGTATACAGGGATTTGTTTATTTTTATTTTAAAAAAATGTTTTTATTCCATATCAATTTGAAATATAATGAGTATTAGATGTTTGAGTTTGTCTCCCAAATAAACTTTTAAAGTTTATCAACTCAATCTTCTTCCAGAAGCAAATAAAAATAAAACCAGCCATATTTGTGAACTACATATATTAAAATTTTTCCTTTACAAGAAAAAGCATACGTGCACAGTTTAGCAGTTCTTCTTATGTTGACAAATTTTGTTCATTTTCAGGGACTGCCATTTCTTAACTGTATATAACCCAATAGATACTCAGCAAGTATTTTTACCCTAATGGACAAAATGTCTCATTCAATTTTTTTCTTGTATTTTTTGAAGATATTCCATTTGTATTTAAATCTGGTTGACCCTTTTTAGTCATTTGCTCAATATTTTGAACATTTGCATTTCTTTCTTTTTGTAGAGTTTTTGACCTTCTTCACTCTTGTTTTCTCCTTTCCAATTCTTCTTTCTTAACAGCATGCTTAGCTCATACCTGCTCATATTCTTGTTGTGCTTTTTGCCTGAATGTTTTCTTTTTCTTTTTCTTGGGAACAGAAAAAGATGGGACTCACTGTGTTGCTACACTGTTCTTATGGATGAGGCAGATGATCCTGATCTTCACAAAAAGCACTATCGACTCTACGCTGTTCTTCAGGCAAAGGCTAGTTGACTGTTTCTTCTGACAAAAGCTGGTCAGCTCATTTTAGTTGCTTCTTGAATCTTTAATCTTCAGCTAAATAGAGATGTTTCAAGTGCTCTGGGTACTGATCTATGAACTGGGATTCCCTTGATGTTCTAGCCTTGTTTTCCTTCCACATAAATGTCTTGTAATTTTGCTGAATCTTCAATTTTATCTGAAGATAAAATTTTATTTTGTCCCTCATGAATGCTTCCCATGAAGGCCTATAGGTGGTTAGGCTATGAGGTCCTCTGTTTCCCATTCTCATTCTTCAAGCCTATCGAAGAAACGTCTTTCACCTCATGTCCCCAGAACTCTAGTGTGCCACCTCACTGCTGGGCTCCCTGGAGACATGTTGCACTGAGTTTAATGAATTTAGGATGATGAAATGTAAGTGAATTCTTCTTATTGCATTTTCTAATCTCTTTCTCCAGATCTTAATCTTAGTCACAGCAAACATAATTTAGCCAATCATTCAGTTAAAAAGAAGTGATGTTGCCCTTTAGTGCTTTTCCATTAATTTTTGAATCTAAAATACCTATGAATGCTGGATGCTCTTCCACATCCCACTGATATTGCACTGGATCTGGTATTAGATATTTTTAAAATACTTGTCACCTTACTGTTTCCTAGCCATCTACTCAGGCTTTGCTCTGGCTGAATGGTATTCTGGAGCTCCAAGATTTGTAATGCAGGAGCTCAATATTTAATGTTCACGAATGTGAGTCTATAAAGTAATAGCTAAGTACAAACTAACCCTAGCGGAGTTATTTGCACTATGGTAATTAACAAGTACTGCAAATTAATACTTGAAGTCTTTTTTACTTTCTGTTTTTTCCTTTAATCACAAAACTATTGATTTTGCTTTTCCAGTCCAACTACCTTATTATCTTTCTAAAAAAATTAATATGAAGAGGTTTTATCATATAAAATATGCATTATTTTTAAACATACAAAGCCATGACAGACATACTATGCTGAAAACCCAGAAGTCTCCAATAGGCATGCCTGACCAGGTACACACTCACACACTAGCTTCCTTCCCAGGATCACAAAGTAGTATTCACCCCTGGAAGAGCAGGCACTTCATTCAACTTCAGGATAGGTAATAGCTGTTTTCATACAGAATTATGAAGAGTAGCTCTTCAAAACAAGGCCAAGAAACTTAAAGTTTTTAATGCATTGTGGATCTCATTAATCAATTGAAAATTTGTGTGTGATTACTATTCTTAAAGTCGAGTCCTTTCATCTGTGTTCACCACAGCCAATCTGTTTTTCTAAAGTGAAAATGTATTATATTCTTATACACAGAAAGCGAGAAGATCTCTAGTAAACTGGTTTGGTGTAAATTCGAAATGGAAATCAATTTTTTAAACACTAAAAAGACAATTCTTGTGTTTCTCAAGCCAAAGTATTAGTCAGTAATCTGAACCTTCACCCAGTTTTCTTGAAATGACCATTTATAGTAGAAAATTAAATCTTCAGATCTTGTCTGTATAGCAAGAGAATTTCCACTTTAACTCCTATCTCCTTTTAGTTGTGAATCTATCACTAACTTTACTTATAAAGGAACAATTTCATAAAATTTGCTATTGTAATTCTTGATTTTGTCTGCTCACAAGGTCTTTGTGTTACCCTACCTAGGCTACCTAATTTTAGTTTTTTGTTATGAGTAATTTTGGATTTGTTTTCACAGCTCATAATCACAACATCAACATTACATTTTGACCTACCATTTTTCACATAGTTTATCTCAAAGAAAACTCTGCTGGCTTCCTCTTATACATCAAAACATTGACTTTACTATCTTGCTAAAATGAAAATGAGGGGTTGGGGAGATAGCTCAATAGAATAAGTGCTTGCCTAGCAAGCACCGGAGCCTGAGTTCAATCCCTGGTTCCACCAAAAAAAAAAAAAAAAAGAAAAAAGAAAATGGAAGTGTGAGAAATCATGATGAGAATGAGGTATCTGCATTGCTTTGATACTAAAGTTTGATGCTTTTTGGCATAAAGGTCAAAAAACCTTTGTATCCTTTTCATCTGATTCTAAGATTTTAATTTCCTTGTCAGTCCTTATGTGTAATGATTAATTTCTTAGATAGATGGATGGATGGAACAATATTTCTTGTTATTCTTATTCTAACCTGAGGTGGGAAATTTCTAAACATAAATAAGAACTTTAGTCAGATATTTAGGAATGTTTTACATGTTTCTCCAGTTTTCTCCTAAGAAGCAATCAGCTTGTAGTAAAATTTTGTTTCTCAATGTGTAATCAACAGAATAACAGCATCAGAATAATCTGGAAACTTATCAGAAATTCGTAACACAAGGCTGAGTTGAGATCCATTAAATCAGCAACTACATTTTAAGAAAATTTACAGTTATTCCGATATACACCAACGATGTATATCTTTGGGCTACGTACATAAGACTAGAGTTTTTTTTTAAAATGTGAAGGTTAGCACACATGATGTATGCTAAATATATCTGAGAGCACTTTTTAATGCAGAAGCTCCAAATTCTGTTTCAATCTGGAAAAGAGATAATCATTTATCGTCTATGTTCTGAATATAAAAATAATAAAAATCATAGGCTACGCAATACGATAAGAACACTTAGCTATACAGAACTACAACTAAGGTAAATATTTTTGAATGTTCTAAAAAGCTTATTTCAATTAAGAGTATAATGCTGGAACTCCAAGATTATTGTGGCTGAATGAATATTATCATAAAAATCAAAGATTCTTTTAAATCATCCTACACACTAAAAGCATGCTTCATGAAAAATAATTTTCAAACTTCATAAAAAATTTAAAGAAAAACAAGCTGTATTACTTTGTGTAAAATTATCCTTAGGTTGCTTAAATTTTATAAATAAAAATAAGCACTGAAGTATTAAAACTATATATGTATATAATTGGAACCGGGGATTGAACTCAGGCCCTTGCGCTTGCCAGGGAAGCTCTTATTCCACTGAGCCATCTCCCCGGCCCCAAAACAAAATAATTTAAGAGTTTAAAAGATGTTTCTCTTTCCTAGGTTTCAAGACCATGATAATCATATAAAGCATGTTGAATAAATGACTATAATTATATCATTGATTCAACTTCTATAAAAAGTACACTTTTAAAAAGTACAATTTATTTTTGAGTAGTTTTATGTTTACAGAAAAATTACCTGGAAAAATTTCCACATTCTCTATGCCTTCCATTTTTTTTTATTCACAACTTGTATCCATACAGTACATTTGTTGCACTAACAAATACTCATAGGTTATTCTTAAAAGATGTCCTCCGCTTTTTACTTTAAGTTTCAATCTTTTTTCTCAGTATGGGAGATTGAACCTAGAGCCTCCAAACATGCTAGAAAACTACTTAACCACTAAGTTATATATGTAGCTCTTTTTTATTTTATATTGTGAATCTTTCTGTATTTCCCAAGCTAGCCAGGGACTTGGGACACTTACCTTAGATTTAGAAGTAGCTAGGATTAAAGAAATGATTTATCCCTGGATGGTGGGTAGTCTATAGATGTTGAAAAATCTGTAATTTTCTAGACCCATCATTATAAAGTCATATAAACACTAAGTCTAAAAATCTGTGCTCTGTTCACTCATCGCTTCTCTCTTGCTAGTCTTTCACAACTATTGATCTTTTTTTCTGCCTGCAAAGCTTTTCCTTCTCCACAGTGTTTTATATTTGGAATCATGTACTGTATAGGCTTTTTGGCTTAACTTCTACTAAGTAATATACATTTGAGTTTCCTTCCTGTATTCTTGTGGCTTGAAAGACTTTTTTTGTGCTAAATCATATTTTATTGTGCGCACAAACCAAACTTTATCCACTCACCTATTTATGAAGATCTTGATTTATGTCATCATTATTAATTATAAAAAAGTTGCTGTAAACTTTGTTGTGGAATATGTTGTGTGGACAAAATGTTTTATACATTTGGAAAAGTACCTCAAATGCTACTGTATCAAAAATGGCTGTGTCTCTGTTATAGTATACATGTTTAACTTTTGTAAAACACTGTCAAATTGTCTTCCATCATGACTATCCCATTTTGCAATAAGAAGAAGAAATAATAAGAGTTCCAGATACTCCGCTTGCTCTCCTGCATTTGTTCTTAACAATGTCTTTGCTTTAGGGTATTCTAATAGATTAGCAGTGCTATCCCATTGCCATTTCAATTTGTATTTGTTTATTCTCTTATGATGTTGAAATTCTTTTCATGCAATTATTTGCTATGCGTTTATCATCATGAAGGAGGTGTTGGTACAGGTAGTTTTCTCCTTTTGTTGGGCTGCTTACTTTCTCAAAGTTAAGCTTAACAATTCACTATATATTTTTTAAAACATGAGCTTTACAGATGCATTGCCATAAATTTTCTTTTAGGCTTTATATTTTCAGTCTCCTATCAGCAGCACCTTCTACAAAGTAAAAGATTTTAATTTTAAGGAAGTTCAACTTTATTTCTTCTCTCATGTTTCTTTTTTTTTTTTTTTTTTTTTTTTTGTATTTTAGAGAGGGGTCTAGAGACTGTTCAGGATCTCACTACTAGATCGGGTTTGTAGCAATTTGCCTGTTTACAGCCTCCCAAGAGTGGGGGCGTGGGCACAGCAGGCCCCCGGATGACTCCTGCTTTTGATGTTATATATGAAAATTTATCATAAAACTCATAGTCACTTATATTTTTCCCATATTATTTTCCATAAGCCTTATGGTATTATATTTTACATTTAGGTCTACAATTTATTTTTGTGAAATTTTTGTCTATGTAAACATATTCTTTATGGATGACTTTTTTCTCTAGCTCATAAATAATACTTGAAGGACTGTTATTGTTTTGCTTTTTAATATTTTCTGAAGAATTAATCAATTTTAATGATATTGTGAATTCTTGGCCAGTCAATATTTTTACTTTCAGGTTATGTAATAGTTTTTTGATTTAATATTAGAAGACTAATAATCAAATTTTACATAATATATTATATATTAATTAATCCAACCAATCTTATATTTAATCGGACCTAATACATAAAGTAATGTTTGACAAAATTGTGAAGTATATTGTCTGGTTTGATTATTTTACCTCCTAAAACCATTACTTCTCTTCAGATATCTTGACATTTCACAAAGTAATAACCCAGATCTACTCATATTGACTCACTATAAGTTTCTACTGCTAGCGATTTCTTATGAGTGTGATGTTACTAGCTCTTTACTCATAGAACATAGGTTCATAAAATTTATTTTCTCTGTCCAATTTTTAAAGTCTATAGATATTTTATTCATAATAATGAAATATTTATTGAAATACTAAGTAGCTTTTAATTTAGTAATTATTTTATATGCTTATGTATTTTATCATGACATAATTATATTATGCAGATTATATTGTTATACTTTTAGTATGAATAACTACCCTAATCTTAAAAGAATATGTAATTTATCCAGGATTACATAATTAACTAGCACCAGAGTTAGATTGTGTCTGGTCTTGCTGGCTCCAAGTTTCTTGATCAGAAGCTTTGAAATATCATCAAAAGGAATAAGGGAAACTTTATGAATAACATTTCACACAGAGAGACAGTTTTAATGCTAAAAATTCTTAAAATTTGGGAACTAAATAAAAGAGAGTTGTCAATCATCACCCATCTACTTTTGTAAATTAAATACCTTCAATTGTCTTTTCAAAGAATGGAAAGTACTTATACAGTGAGATTGTATGAATAAAGTTTGTCATTCTTCACCTCAGGAAATAGAATTTGTAGGAGTAGATTGTCTGATAAGTGTACCAATCTTTTCAAATCTATTGCAGTCACGTGCTAGTGTATTCCTGAAATGTTATGGTTGTTTATGAGAAATATATTCTTTAAAATAGGCATTGATTACCATCAGACACTTTGCTCTATATTTTTATATAAAAATAAAACAAAATAGTTAACGCTATTTTCTCAACTTTTAGAAAAACACATTTAATTCCTTTTTTTTTTTTTTTTTACGGAACCAGGGATGGTCATCGCAATGCCGAAGGCCAAAGGCAAAACTCAGAGGTAGAAATATGGTTGCAACATCAACCAAAAGCGTCAGAACTGGAATGCTCAATGGAAGGCAGATGGAGTGTTTCCATATCCGACATGCCTGGGACCACACCAAATCTGTACAACAGAACCTGGCAGAGATGGGTCTAGCCATGCACCCCAACAAGGCAGTTCAGGTCCATAAGAGAAAGGTGAAAGCCATGGAGGTGGACATAGAGGAGAGTCCCAAGGAGGGTGTATGGAAGCCCTATGTACTAAATAACCTGGAAGCAGAGGCCAGCCTCCTGGAATAGAAAGGCAATACCTTGTGTTCCGACCTCATTGACTACATGCACCACATGGTGGAAAACTATGGGGAGGACTACAAGGCCAAGGCCCGAGATGAAAAGAATTATTATCAAAGTACCCTGAAACAAATTCGGAATAAGATCAATGTCTATAAGTGTTTTACCCAGTGAAAGGGCAAGTCTTCCTTGATTCTTTGCAGAAGAATAAGATGGAAGTTGAATGATTTCAGGCTGAGGCCTCATTCTGGACCAAAGTAGCTGGAGCCAATGTGTAATACAAGGAGGGTGTGTGGCTTCAGAGGATGCTGATTAATACTGTGGAATCCATTTATACACAAATATACACATTTCTCTTGGGCAAAGAGCAGTCTTTGAGGCACTAATTGAATTTGTAGGGATCCCCTGCCTTTTGCTCTTGAGTGGTGGGATTACAGGTGTGTGCTACCATACCTAGGTGATATACTCTAGGTATAAATAGTGATCACATTTATTATAAGGAATTTGTATCTGCATATGCTATATCTTGATTTCTTTTTTTCCCATTTATTTTTTAAATTTATTTTTTTAATTTTATTTTAAAGAATAAAAACAGAAACAAAGCAAAAACAAAGAAACAGAGTGACATAGAACAATACATATGGTACAGAATTTCAAAACAAGAATAGAAAATTAACATTGGTTGCTATATTATCTATAAGCTCAGTTTTCATCTTATCCTTCTTTTCTCATTCTTCCTTTCTTTTCCATTCTTTCCATTCTCCCTCACTATTTCCCTTTCCTTGAAAACAGTTTTTTCCTGCTTCATAATATTTATTGTATGAGCATATTCTTATTTGTGTTTTTAGTTTCCATAATAGAGATAATGTGATATGTACACATATATTCCTGATTTATTTTACTTATGATTGTGGTCTCCAGGTCCATTCATTTAGCTATGTCTTAATTTTATCTTCATTTATGAATGAGTAATACTTCACTATATATTTTTTTAAAAACCACATCATTTTTATCCATTCATCAGTTGGTGGGCATTTGGGTTATTTCTAAGATTTAGTTACTACAAACTTCCACTAAAACCATGGTTGTGCATAGATTGCTGTGGTATGTTTTTATTTCCTCTGGGAAAATGTCCAGAAGTGGAATAGCTGGGTCAAACTGGAACAGTCATCCCAGTTTTTTAAGGAATCTCCACACTGATTTTCAGTGGTTGCACCAGTCTCTCACTAACAATAAAGAAGTATTCCTTTTACATTACCACTCCAGCAGTTGTTTTCTGGATAAACCATTCTTTCTGGAATAAGAAGAAATGTCAGTGTTGTTTCATTTGCATTTTTCTTATGAACAATGATGCTGAGCATTTTTATACACTTAATTTCATTTGCATTTATTCATCTGAGAGATGTGTATTCACCTCAGATGTACATTATTGGATATATATCCCTCTATTTAAATATAATTAATTTGACCCAATCTTCAGGCAGCTCTGTTCCTATGCCCTACCCAAGGCATGGGAAGAGATACTCAATACTACTGTCCCATGTTTCAATTCTAATATAAGAAGCAAAAGTAACCAACTCGGATGACCAAAGTGGTAAATGAATATGGCTTTATAAATTTTAGATGGCTTGTAGAATTTTCAGAAGGACTTAAGAACAATGCTTATAATTTACACAACTAGAAACAGAAAGACAAGCATGACACAGACAGGCTTGGCAAGGTACCCTTACCATTTTGCTGTGCCTCCAGCATAAAGAGACTTCCTGCTTCACATCACATAGATAAGAGGCTGCTTTAACTGTACATTGGACATGTTTTATGTCACTGTCAAAAACAGCAGCCTTCTAAGAAATGGGGTAGAAAAGGATTTTTAGTTACCACCGAAGAGCACCAAAACCTGTTTTCTTTATGAAGATTGTAATAATTTGTTTAACTTGAAGGGATATCTTCACATGCTGCCACCATTTAAGATTTTCAGCTATACTAGTGGCTTTCCTAATTTTGAATAGAATATCCTTCTGACCATCTTGTGGTTGGACCATTCAAAAATCCTTGCCACTTAGTTCTTTTCAGGTCCCATGAACAGGATGACATTGTTTTCTGTGAAAAATTTTAACTTTCTGAAGAATATTCAGATGTTTGTGCCTCATTCAGATTATACCATGACAAAAGGCAGAAGAGTTAGTGAAAGTGCAGGAACAGAGTGAAGACTACTAAGCAATCTAAAAGTATGAGTAATGTTTTTAACTGTCATGATTGAAAGGAATTGAAAGGAAAATATTTTCCAGATACCAAGGTTAACAGATGTTCTTAGTCTGGTTTATACCACATCAAACACAGCACTGCAAATAGAATACCATCTACAAGTTTAAGGGGATACACTGACACCTGCCACAGTCTGCATGCTTTATGCATGTGACAGTAAAGAAGACCATCACCCCTGTAGGAATAAGTCTTTACAAGCAGTGTAATGTATATCATTCCCACTGAGATATTGTGCTATTACTTGCTGACTCTGCCTGAGGTGACAATAGGCCAAATTGCGCCTGTCACTGACTTTTTTAAGCACATTAATTTTACAAAACAACAACAAAAAGAAAAACAAT
The DNA here is from genome assembly GCF_000260255.1 of Octodon degus. Taxonomy (NCBI): domain Eukaryota; kingdom Metazoa; phylum Chordata; class Mammalia; order Rodentia; family Octodontidae; genus Octodon; species Octodon degus. The sequence continues at coordinate 1,186,324 of NW_004524721.1, forward strand.
TGACACTCATAATTTTACTTCAGTGTTACATATTGCATGGCCTTTCAGCACTTCTTCATGTTCATATGCTTATCCTTTGCAAGTGATTTTGAGGATTCTTTCTTTCTTTCTTTCTTTCTTTCTTTCTTTCTTTCTTTCTTTCTTTCTTTCTTTCTTTCTTTCTTCTTTTTTTTTCTTTTCCAGAACTCAGGGATTACAGGACTCTTGATGATCAGATGTGCTAGCATCATCTGATTGGAATGATTAAAATTCTGATGTTTTATCCCAGGGATGTGTTTTACAGACAATCTTCTAATATCAAATAGCAAGAAAATGGAGAGTCAACATTTTGGCCCTAGCCTTCCAAGGTCAATTAAGACTCAGGACATAT
>NW_004524721.1:1186793-1188029 GCF_000260255.1 Octodon degus
TTAAAGTTGCCTAAGTCTAGATTGTGAAAATTCTCCATGTTTCATACTAAGGAGCTGGGATGCAGGAGGTTAAGGATAGTAGTTGAATATTTTTAGGTGTGGGAGTGAAATCATTGAATCATAGCTTAAATGGCTAATAATAGGGCAAATGATGAAATTCACACAGGTGTTGGATGAGTTCTTTCTCTAAAATAAATTTGGAGCAAAAATAAAAGTAGAAAAAACCATGGTCTGAGCATAAAGCAAATGAACAATGAAAACTCCAGAGACTCTAAAAAAACAAGGACAAAACAAGTTCAAAGATCAAATGACTAAAATGTAGAGTATTACACATAGAATTATTACCTACAGTATGTAGTACCTAGAATAAAAGAACTCTGGCAAGACAGATTGATACAGCTGGAGAATGATGCAGGTAAAAGTCACATCTGAGAAATGTGTGGATAAAAGCATGGAACAAGACGAACATTTAAAATTGAAAATTAATTTTAGGTAACAGAAGTTTTGTTGTTATATAAGTCAAAGAAGTAGAGAAGTATTTGAGGCAACCAGGATATGTTTGTCTCTTTCATTATGTAACAAATATCTGAGATAAATCAACTTAATAATAGAAATGTTTATTTTGACTCACAGTAATGGTTTAGTTCCATTCTGTTATTTGGGCAAAGAATTTGTCTTTTTAAAGAAAACTGAAGCAGTTTTTTTTAAAACTTCAATTGATAACACATCTTGAAAATTACTGTTGCAAGCTTGGCCTAGTGGTTCATGTTTCTGATCTCAGTACTTGGAAAAGGTGAGGCAAGGGAATCTCTGCAAGTCAAGGCCAGTCTGCCCTACACAGTGAGTTCAAGGCCAGGTTGAACTACATAGTGAAACTCTGTCTAAAAAAGACACCCCCCGATACACACACAGAGAAACTGCTGCTTCAAAAATAAGATGAAAGATTATTTGAATTTTGACTATAAATTACCATATAGAATTTGAAAGACAATTGTATGACGTCTAATAAAGTGGATAATATGTATTTGCAAAGTTCATGTAAAAATTTTCGGAAATACGGAGCAAATCACTTCAATGGTTGATCAGGTTGATAATCAGTTTCCATCACTGGAAGCAAAAAAATAAGAAATTAATCTTTTGTAAAAATAAGTAATCTTTAGGAGGATCACCACAAGTCTGAGCTGCATAGTGAGACCCTGAACACACACACACACACACACACACACACACACACAC
>NW_004524721.1:1189959-1195843 GCF_000260255.1 Octodon degus
CTGCTGCCCTTGAGGGTGAACCTGTTGCGCCCCTGTGGCGAGATGTTCTGCTCACTGGAGTAGCTGGTTGAATCTATCCTCTACACTCTCTGCAGGGATTGCAGCTTTAGGATTACACCCCAGGCATGTATGCCAGTCCTGAGCTGTGCCTGTAGGGATCAATGTGAAGTAGGGGGAAGAGGAAGCTCTCCCACACATTCACTGGACCTGAGGTAGGACTTCTTCTGGGGGTTCTCGGTCTTGGCAGAAATTCCCACTGGGAGGGCGGGTTGGGGGAGTTACTGCGGAGTGGTGGGTGGCAGTCCAAGGGGGTGGTAGAGTTTCCGGCCCACACTGCCCCTGGGCTGGGACTTGTCCCGCAGGCGCAAGGTAGCAGGAATCTCTCCTCACACACATCGGACCTGGGCTAAGACTGGCTATTTTCCTCTTATTATCCCTCTGTACAATTTGAGTTTTCTCACAATTGACCCGGAGTCGCAAATGTTTTCAACTATCATCCTCATATGCTAACATAATATGAAATATGTGTCCTTTCCACTGAAAATAATATAAAATGAAAATATTTCTGTTAATGGCAGTTTGTGAATTGGGGTCTTAATATGAGGCTAATCCATTATGTAATCCAATCATTGACAAAATTGCAGAAAATAAGCAGATTTGAGGAGACATGATAGTGTAACTGCAGTTATTTTCTAGCTTATAATTGTGTGTCAGCCACCACACCATTTTATTCAACATCTCCTCAACTTATGGTGCTGGAGTGGCCTCCACAGAACTGAACATTGCTTCCTTCCATTGTACTATTTCCCCATGATGCCATCAATGTGCAGATATTGCTGAAAGTAAGGTGTATATCAGCCTAGCAGATTATGACAGGAACACTGTCAAAATTTGGAATTCCAGTAACACTTCTTTACTCTTTTTAAGTGGGGGCTTAAAAATTAACATTTTAAATATATTTTCCATTATTTATTAATAATGTAGAATATATAGAATTCTAACAGATTATCTTTGAATTATTTATTTTTATTCATGGATAAGCAATTGATCTGATAATATTATACTGAATGCATTCTTAAAGTTAGTAAGTGCTTTTAAAAGATTCATTTAGATAGTTTTGACTATGCATTTATCAATCAAGAATGAAAGAGAAGTAGGGACAGCCAGGTAGCTCAGAGGATTAAGCCTGCTTAGGCAGATGCAGGGAACAGGGTTTGATCCCTTGTGTACTGTGCCAGCCCCCAGTACCCGGGCATCTTGCTACAGATTTGCTTCAGGTGTGGTGGCATGTGCTTGTAACCCTAGCACTTGGGTGGCTAAAAAGCAGGAGATCCTGTAGACCTTGTACTAAATACATTTTAAAAATGAATGAAAAAGGTAATGCATGCTAGTAAGGAATTCTGGAAACATATTTTGGTGAACTGTTATTTATTTAAATTTGCCTTCAAAAGAGAGCAGAATTTCAAATGCAACATTCTGCTTGTCTTTGTTTACTAGATCTGGAGGTAGGTATTTAGTAAAACATTGTGGTGAAACAGAAAGACATTTTTTCATTGACCACTGTCTCATTGCTATGCTGATTACCTAAAGCAAGTTATTAAAAGTTTATTTGGACCAAATTACTTTGAGAATTTGTTAAATGATTTATTTCTCTTTAGCAAAAACTATAAATAGAATGAGATTGATAGTTATCAATTGCATACCTAGTGTGGACGTAATACCATTAGATTACCATACCTACTCAACATTGTGAAAAGGTGGAGGTAGCTGATATAAAAGAGCATTTGTTTTTCTCTCTTCATTCTCCACCACCACCAAAATAGAAAAATATAATTTTGTATCATTTTTTTCCAATACAGCATCATTAGATGTATTTGTCAAACTTGGAGTTCCTCCAACATTAAAGTTCACATCTAAATTTAGAACTAATGAGCTTTCTGCATGTCCCAAACTGGAAAGCATATATTTTCTATGTTAGCATGGGAGATTATTCAACAAAATTCTTCTGCCAAACAGTGTGTTAGTAGTTCTTATTTAGTGTTATTGGCTTAAAAAACTCTGTCTTTTCTGTGCTTGGGTAAAATACAAACATATTCATCAGATAAAAACAACAAGTTAGCAAAGAAAATTGGTTTCTGAGAACCATAGCACTCTCCATTTAATGGGCTTTTAGATATCTTCCAATTCACTCTTCCTTGACATAATTTTTTTTTCAAAACAGCTTTCTTGGGTAATATTTCAATCTTCTAAATACATGCAAGGTATGTGCATGTACTTTACGTATTTATGTATTTATTTATTTGTTTGTTTATTTGTTTGTTTGTTGAGACAGGTTTTTACTATGCAGTTCAGGCTGGTCTTGAAATTATTCTGTAGCCCAGACTGGTCTCAAACTCTAAAAAATCTTCCTCCCTCAGCTTCATGAGTTCTGTGATTGCTGACTTATGCCACCACAACCAGATTTTCTCATTCACATTTTAGTATCACCTTGAGAACCCAGATTAGCACCTTCCCAAAACTGTCATTGCCATTGCTTTACTAATCATTTCTATGTTTGATTATTGAAGAAACACAGACTGATACCTTTTTCATATGATACATTTCAAGAATCTCTGAGATAGCAAGAGAGCAGACAATTTACAGTGTGGTTTTGATTGCAGCGATACAGCTGTCTACTATCAAACTTTCACAAAAATGTTATAACAGTAATCAAAATAAATAGTTCTCTCTAAAATAGAAGATTGCAAAACAAAGAGCAAATTTCTATTTTAGAGAAGTGATAATGTGTTCCCCTTCTCCAGCTTTTTCTATCTCCTCCTTCTTGTCTTCTTTTCAGGGATAATATCATCAGTTCCTTAACACTTTTTGTTCTATCTCTTTTTCAGCCTGACAAATCTCTTCTTTTGCTCCAAATACTACAATTTCCCAAAACAAAGATAATATAATTTTCAAAAGACAAATGAGGTTGAGTTGTGAACAATGGATTCTCTGGGAAGGTATTAAGCTATTAACTAGAGAACAAGTGAGTTATTATTAAAAATTAGACTTGAGTTAAAATTCACGAAAATTTTATTTATAGAGCAAAAGAAAGTAATTTGAGACCAAGGAGATGAAACATGTAAAATTCTTTTAGGATCAAACTAGACAGGCTTGAAGCTAGACCCAGTGGGTCAAGTTCAAAGGTGCAGACCCAGAAGGAAGAGCTGAGGACTGTGGCTGAGCCTGGTGAGCTGAGGAATACTGCTAGGCCCAGCAAGGCCCAGTTTGAAGCCATGATCTACATAGGGGATCCACATGGCACAGAGGCAGCAGGATGTCACTTAGGTAAACTAGTCTGCCTGGAAGACTCTATGTACGTGAAGGAGAGGTGCTCAAACAGAACTTAAGGGAACTGGTTTACATACAAATTCCCAATTTAAGATCTGCTTTGTTATACAGTTATAGTGTTTGCTCTTATGGTCTAAACTACAAAACCATTAATTATCAAAGTCTATCAATTTCTAAATTCTACTTGTTGTTATTAGTATTGCTAATTTTACTACTCTGAAAAAGATAGCACAAGTTTTTCTTTGGATAATATCAGGCATCTCTTGGGTAATAACCTTAACAAAGCTCTATAGCAAAGGACAGAGGACAGTGTCAAATGGAAAAGAGTATGCAATTCTTAATCAATAGAGAAGGGAAAATTTGGAACACAAACAAAGCAAGAAACTCTGACACAGAAGAGATAACAAGAGACCAGACTATTTACAGCGAGGTTTTGATTGCAGTGATACAACTATCTACTTTCAAACTTTCACAAAAAGGTTATAACAGAAATCAAAATAAGTAGTTTTCTCTAAAATAGAAAATTGCAAAACAAAGAGTAAAATGCAATCTCAGACTCCAAGACCTCCCAGAACAAATTCAGGACACAGCATAGAAGAAATTGGAAGTCACACACCTGAAATCTCTGAAATAACAACTGAAGTAAAGAAACAAATGAGGAGTGTTTAGAGGAAATCAGATAAAAAAATAATCTCCCATATAAAAAAAAAGAAATGATAACTATAATGAAAGAATTACTAAGTATTTCTAAATAAGATATTGACACAAGAATAGAGAATAGAAAAATGATAGAAACTTTAAATGAGCAACATAGGAAAGAAATAGAATGCGTGAAGCAGATTCAGAGATATATGCAGGAAACTAAAAACTTGTTAAAAGTTGACAAAACTGTTTCAGTGAAAGTAAAGACAGACTTAGACTTTGAAGATATCATTGCAGCTAATGACTAGGAAATAAAACAATACTTAAAAACATCAAGAATCCAGGAAATAATAATTTAACAGCTACAAAATGATACAAAAATGGAAAACAAAAGACTAATATGAATCAGTGAAAAAGAAGGAACAAACACAAAGAACATAAAAAGAATGTTGGCAGAAGTAATAGCAGAAAACTTCCCAAATATAAGGAAATAATCTGACATTCATATAATTGAGATATATAGAATTCCAAATAATATCAATCCAAATAAATCTACACTCAGACATGTAATAACCAAGACCCATAAATTAAACACATGAACAACATACTAAAAGCCACTAGAGAAAAGAAAGATCACATTTAAAGGAAAATTCATCAGATTAATGGCAGATTTCTCATCACACACCATCAAGCCGAGAAGAGCATGTAGCAAAATATTTCAAGTCCTACAAGAAAATAAATTCAAATCCTTACTGATATACCCTGCAAAATTCTCTTACAAGTTCAACGGAGAAATAAAATACTTCCATAATAAAGAACAACTAAAGATTTAAGACAATCAGAGCAACCCTATGCAGGGTACTAAAAGATATTCTAGAAAGGGATCAAAATGACCAAAACTCTAAGAACAATAACAGAAAGAACCCATCAAACAGAGAGAAGAATTAAACACAAAAAAATTAGTGAAAAAACAGAGGGAAAATAACGTGACAAACATAAGACAATATATATTAAGTATAATCACCAATGTAAATGGACTCAAATCACCAATTAAAAGAAACAGATTGACAGAGTGGATCAAGAAATAAAATCCAATAATATTCTGTATACAAAAAGCATATTTAACCTGAAAATAAATATATAGGCTGAAAGTCAGTGGATGAAAAATAATACTACATGTTCCAGGAGCTTAGAGAAATGGAGGGACAGCTATACTGTTTACAATCTGAACTTAAAACCAAGAATGATAAAACAAAGTAAAGAAGGTCATTTCATACTGCTTGGGGAAAAAGAAATTCAAGGGGAAGAGAACATAGTGGTAAATATATATGCACCAAATATGGGACCAAACAACCTCATAAGATGAATTTTAAAGAACATGAAAAAAAAATAATCAATTACACAGTCTTCATAGGGGACTGTAACACATCATTATCTCTACTACATAGGTCAATTAGACAGAAGGAAATAGCAAAGTGGTGGCAGAATTGAAAACCTTTGAACAAATGGACTTACTGGACATTTACAGAGGGTTACACTGAACAACATCTGAATATACATTCTTTTCAGCTTCACATGGGACCTGCTTTAAAATGGAACACAGAGGGCCAGCCAAATAGCTCAGTGGATTAAAGTGCCTGCAAGCAGGTGCAGGGACCAGGGGTTTGGTCCCCTGCCCTGCAGTGCTAGCCGCACCCCCTGGCCTTGTTGAGATTGCAATTAAGACTGGGTGTGGTGGCATGCCCCTGTAATCCCAGCTCTTGGGAGGCCATAGACAGGAGAATAACTGCAAGTTCAATTTGTTTTTTTTTTCTACAGTTTTATTGATAAACATATAGCAATGAGACAGTTTCAAATCAAATCGGAAGTACAGTTTCAACAAATAATACACTGCATATATTATTCTTAGTGGTTA
>NW_004524721.1:1195943-1197359 GCF_000260255.1 Octodon degus
ATAGCAAGACCCTAAAATAAATAAATAAATAATCTTTTATTTTTTAATTTTATTTTTTAAATTTTTTGTAATGTATTTGGTACAGGGTCTCACTGTGCAGCTCAGATTCATAGTGATCTTCATGTTTTCAGCCTCCCAAGCAGTGAGATTACAGGCATGAGCCACCATGCCTGGATTTGGTGTCCAGCTCAGCTTGTCTAGAAGCAGAGCCAGCATGGCATATGGTGCAGGGGATCAAACCCCAAAAGTAATCTTTTGAAACCTAAGTGTAGAAATAAAAAGTTTGAAGCAATAAATTGCTAAAAAAGTGTTATGCAAATTAAGGTCAAAATATTTTACTCTCAACAATATACTATGTATATTTAGAAACAGATTGGAAAGTCAATTTTAAAATTTATTTTGTAGCATATTTTGAAATAAAAGTAAAAGTAAATTCATAAAAATTTAGTTAAAAATACAAATAAATATGAGAACAATTAAAGGATATTTTACGGGGTCCTAAAGAAGAGGAGAAATATTTATAATAATGATGACAGCTAAATGTATATCAGTAGGGATAGGTTATCTTCCCAAATTGTTTGATTGAACCAAAGCCTAATATTGTTGTGAAGGTATTTTAAAAATCAACATTTACCATCAGAAGAACCTTTTAAAAGAAAAAAGAGAGTCCTTCACTAGCATGTAGAGGAGACAGAGAGGTAATGAATATTTGGTGTACAATATACAGTAGTCAAGAAGCATCTTTATAAAGCAAAGACATAAAGTAAAATCACATTTGTTTTTATAACAGTGCATCAATAGCTGGCATAATAGACACACATGCAAATAATGTAAAGTTTTCAAAAAAAATATTGCAGGGCTGGGGATATAGCTCAGTAGAATAAGCATTCGCCTGGCAAATGCAGGTTCCTGAGGTCAATCATCAGTACCGAAGGAAAAAAAAATTGCAAAACATAGAAACAAATAACATAATTTCCTTGAACACCTACTCACTCTCCAATATTTACAAAATCTGAAATAATTTCAGGAAGGGATAAAAAAATAAGTAAATGTATGTTCAATGCTTACTGCTACTTCAGAAGTTTATAAGTGAACACAAATGTAAATAAACAGGTGTACTTTAAATAATTAATATATTTGAACTCTGATGTGCACATATACACAAATATTTACATATATGTAAAATTATATAAGCTACAAACTAAAACAATACTGGGGCTTTTAAGAAGTTAACCACATAATAGCCATAGGGAAGAAAAAATTCCAAAATATGAAAATCACGACTCTTTTTTCTCAAAAAGACTAGAACAACTACAGTTCTTAAAACTCAACTCTGCTTTTGCTAGACTATCCACAGATTTGATTTTGCCTCATATGTTTAAATTTAAGAAATTCTTTAATTTCATATATAGATAT
>NW_004524721.1:1201136-1206928 GCF_000260255.1 Octodon degus
AGACCCAACACTATTATGGGCTACTAGACTCTTTTAGAATATTTTGCTGAGTTTACACACCTATAATATTCAAATAACGGAACTTAACCAAAAAAAAAAAAAAAAGGGTATACAGATGAATGTCCATTTTGTATCTGTATATTCAAAGTGGTTAGGATAGATATATAGTTACATTCTCTTACTGAATAGAGTGATTTGTTCTGACGGTGTTTGTAAATAGGATATCTTGCCCACATCTTGTACAGCAATTAACTACTAGGAAGAATGTATGCAATGTGTTATTATTGAAACTGTTCTACCAATTTGATTTGAAACTGTCTCATTGCTATTTTTATCAATAAAATTATGGGAAAAAATAATATTAGTACAAAAAAATTAAAAAAATTTCATTAGAATTTTTGTTTTAATTCTTTAATTTTTATTAGAAAAAGAGGTAAGATATACAGAGATATGGAGATTTTTGTAAATAGAAATATTATGCAATGAACTATTTATTAGTTTAGTTAAGAAACCAAACCATTAATTTAAGGTTAAAATTGTGAACTTTCAATAGAAGTGATGGAAATAATTGAAAGAAAATTAAAAACAGAGTTTTACAAAGGAAATTTTAATAACCATGAAGTATATCAGCTTTATGCTGAGTTGGGTGATTTTATGGTGCCATATTTTCCAAAATATCTACACTCTGATACATAGATTTTGTCTTTTATTTTCTGAGTAGTGTACATTCATGCACTTAGTGTAACAGCTCAGTGCATATAATACCAAAAGACTCATTTTAACAATAAACTGTATACTAATATGAGAGACAATGCTGGCCAATCTGAATATACATTCATCTCTTGATCCTTCTGTGCGTCCCTCAACAGCATTTAACTGATCTTATATTTATTGTGGAAAACACAAATACATGCATATTAATATAGGGCTGGAAAAGGAAACACTTTGTATACAAGCTCCTAAGTTATGATAAGTTCTGCTACATAATTATAGTTTTGCTCATATAGTCTAAGGTACAAAATTAATAGTCACCAAATTTATCAGTTTTTAAACTGGGTTTGATGCTATTGTTATTGCTATTTATACCATTTCAGCTAGAATGTCATATCTGTTGTAATCAGTTGTCCTCCTTGCTGCAACAATAGTGAGACTATCTGGGATATTGACAAACCCTTGGCAAAACCCAAATTCATGCAATGAGGAAAGAAACAGGTGATATTGCTATGGATCCTGTGGAAACTTGGAATATCATCAATACCTATTTTGAAAATCTTAACTTGCATGGGATGGAAAACACAGAATAAATGGACATATTCTAGAAATACATGAATTACCCAAGCTACCCAAGAAGACATAATAATTCAGAATGATGCAATATCAGTTAAAGAAACAGAAAATTCAATTAAAAACTTACCAATAAAGAAAAGCCCAGATCCTAATGTATTTATATCTGAATTCTACAATAAATTTAGAAAAGTTTTAGTGTTAATGCTCTTTAAACACTTTAATAAAATTGAAAGAGAAATAATACTCCCTAAATCATTCCTGGAAGTAAGTATTACCCTAGTACCAACATCAGAAGAAGACTCAACTAAAAAAGTATAGGCTAATCTCCCTAATGAATAGAGATGAAAAAAGTCTTCAACAAAATGCTAGCAAACAGAATACAGCAAATTATGAAAATTATACATCATGACCAAGGGTGATGATTCGCCCAGGAATGAAGGGATGTTTCATCATGTGAAAATCAGTCAATGTAATGCACCACATAAATAGAGCCAAAAACAAAAATCACATGATCATCTCAATGAATGCAGAAAATGCTTTTGATAAAGCTTTTCATACATGATAAAAATACTACAGAAGATCAAAATAGATGGTCTTTACCTCATTCTGGTAAAAGTCAACTATGACAAACCAACATCATACTGCAAGGACAAAAGCTGAAAGTTTTCTCTTTAAAATCAGGAATGAGACAAGAATGTTCACTGTCACCAATTCTATTTAATTTAGTTCTGGAAACATCAGTCAGAGCAATTAGACAAAAGAGAGATGTAAAAAGATTAGGGATAGAAAGAAAGAAGTGGAACAAAAAGTAATTTAGGGGCTGGGAAAATGGCTCAGTAGAATAAGCGCTTGCCTGGCAAGTGCAAGGGCCCAAGATCAATCCCCGGTTCTGCAAAAAAAAAAAAAAAAAAAAAGAAGAAGTGAAATTATCATTATTGGCAAATGACATGATACTCCACACAGAAGACTCCAAAATATTCCACAAATGACTTCTAGATTTAACAAGAAAATGCAGTTTGGTAGCTGGATATAAAGTCAACACTGAAAAATCAATATCATTCCTTGTGGGAGGCCATTAACTGGTATCCATTCTATTCCCCTGCTGAGTTAAGTTTATGGTCCTTCTCACCTTGCCCATTCTCTGTGAATCACGTGCTATGCCCCAGGGGTTGCACCTACCCCTGTTGTCTAGATACCTGCTGACCCCAAGAGCTGAGACTTCCTCATTCCATCACCCTCTATATATACCCAGAACCTCCCCTAAATAAACGAGACTTGATCAGAATCTTGACTTGTCTCCATTCTTCACATCTCCTGTCCTTTGTGCCTTCTTCAATTTCCTGCTCCTCCCCCAGGTGACCTTCGTTGACTGACCCGCTGGTTTGGGACAATTCCTCTACTCAACAAATTCACTGAGAGTGAAATTAGGGAAATCACACTCTTCATCCAAAAAAAAAAAAAAAAAAAAAGAGAAATAATTAGGAATCAATCTAACAAAAGTAGTAAAAGAACTGTATATTTAAAATAACATTACTCTGAAAAAAGAGACAGAAGAGCATATTAAAAAAATAGAAAAATATTCCTTGGTCATGTATAATAAGAACCAACATTATGAAAAGAAACATATTCCCAAAATTGTCATACAGATTTAATGTAATCCCAATCAAAATACTATTAGCAAAACTCACAGATCTAGCAAAAGCAAATCAAAATTCAATTGGAAACAGGAGACCTAGAATAGCAAAGGCAATCCTGGGCAACAAAGGCAAGGCAAAGAGCACAATAACCCCTGGCTTGAATTTATGTTACAAAGCTACTGTGGTAAAATTAGCATGGCTCCAGAAAAACAAACAACCAAATCAAACCAAAACAAAATGAAGCAAAATACTGGACCTGAAAATCAATGGAACAGGTTAGAAAATGCAGACACAACTACAGACACACTTAGCTAACTTGTCTTTGAAAATGTGACTGAATATGTATGTGGCTCCAACAGACTGGGCTGCAATCCATGAAGTCTGACTGAGTTACTATGTTTGAGTACCCAGTGGATCAGGATCAGGTGACAAAGCTGAGCATCCATGGATGGCATGTTTTCTAGCCACTAAACAATATATTCATGTTGCATTTTTTATCCTTTTATATAATTTTTAATCAGTGAATTAGTGAAGTTTGTTTTACCTTTTTAAACTTAAGAGAGTTCAGTCTATAGTTGTGAGGATTTATAGCCTGAGACACTGACACAGCATTCTGAAAAATGTTTCAAACCAAGGAATATATTTGACAGTAACAAAGACATGCCAGTGGGTATATGGACCTGGGATACAACAGAACCTTCAGCATCAGTCAGAACCTGCCTGCCAGAAGAACAAGAGAACAGAGTACATATTATGTCTCATGATATATCTGGATGGAATTTATGTCCTTATTTGTATAACTCTGGTCTCTACATTGGTACAGGCTTAAGTTTTCAGAAATGAAATTTATGTATAAGATAACAGAATACGATCCATGAACACTTAAATTATAGCTGTCTTTTGGTCATTATGATCTCCTCTCCTGAAGACAAAGATGGGAAAGTTAATTGTCATGTTGGTAAAATTTATTAATTCCATTCATCCAGAGAAGTTGAGATGCTATTAAAGATTTGGGATAGAAAACATATTTTTATATTCAGTTCCTGCCGTTGGGAATCAATTTCTGCATCTCAAACAATTTTGATGCTAAGAGTGGCTGAAATGGCAAAGCCTATGTGGTATATGCTAATTAGAGATATGGGAATGAGAGTTGAGATACTTCTTGCTGGTTAATGGCAGGGTGCCAACCTAGGATGTAGAGAATCACAATGGACATATAAAAGGGGAAGCATAAAAGCCACTTTTGATTTAGACATGCTAATAAGCATCTAGAACTATAATTTATTCCTATTCATCTTTCCTGATTTAATATTTTCTGAACAAAAGAGCTCCAATATAACATACATATGACAAGTATCAGCTATTTATTCTTCTAGTGTACACTTTTGACACTTTACCTCACTTGTAAAGCTAGGCTAGGGTCTAAACGAAACATTATATTTGTAATAATATACATTTTTATCATTATAAACACTTGTATTTAAATGTTTTATTAGCTTTTCACTCCGTATTCCAGTAGGCAAACCAAGTGAGTACAATGCCAGAATGCACATGCTCACATATGTAAACATCACAAAAACCCCTGCTTGCTTAGAATTTCTGAGTTGCAGTATGCAAGAAAGAAGTAAATTCAAGAGAAAGGTTTCTCTTTTTCTACAAAAGAAGACAGTTTGAATGACTTCTGTATGTCACTTAGTGGGCAGAGAAACAGATGATAATCTTTGGTTGTTCTTTTCTGTGATCTAGACACCTTCCATTCTAAGGCTCAGTGCTTTTACACAAAATCTTTCTTAGCTAAGGCACACCTAGTATCAGGCTTCCTGTGCTGTACTCAGAATCCAAGGGGCCATTACTGCAGAAGTGAATAGAGAAGAGTGAACATGTATTACTGTTGGAACATTGTTTGAAGAGTAAAGTCATATCTAAAAAATGCCACTTAGTGAGAAAATACAGAGAGGAAATAAAAGGCTCTTTGGAAATGAAGGACAAGTTTTCAAGGATGCACAACTATGATGAAAAAACTCCATATGGCCAGCACTGCTCTCTTAAAAAGAACTTTTATCTAAGAAAATGATCTTTTTCTTCCCAGTTATTTTCTTATTACTCTAGTAAAACCAGTAAATGCCCTGGACCTTTCACGCATGTTGTGCTTTTAGTCCCTGCACAATCTTTATCTGAGTTAGAGGGCAAGTGATCAAATATGTGGACATAAATGGTTCTGGGGCCATTGGAAATTGAGTGGCAAAGCCACAGTCACTGTTGCTGCAGCTTGTTTTCAGAATTGCATAAAGAACAATATGTAGTTTTATCTACAGCTGACAAAAAGAACACACTGCATGAAGATTGTAAGCATATTCTGGAATTTGGTTTGAGGTCATTCTGTTGCTGATATGTGGACTCAAGATTCTGATTCTAGATCATTTCAAAAAATCTAAGAATGAGCTAAAGATCCTTATAAGAAACAACTAGAATTCCCAGGGAAACTCCAAATATAAATACATGAGAGCACTCATTTTTACTTATCAAATCTATTACTTCTCCACAGCTTTCTAATCCATTGTAAACAGTCATACCAAATACCTGAATAAGCCAGATCTTAAAACCTAAGCAGGGTCAGGCCTGGTTAGCACTTGGATGGGAGTCCATTCCCTTGCTTCTCAGGACATCCTGATGAACAGTAAGGAGAACAAATAGCTCACATGCATCATCTTTCTTTGTGGCATTGTCTTTAAATATATGTAATTTATATCACTCTTAGAGAGAGAAAAAAACATATTGGTTAGAAATTTAGGGCCAGCCAAATAGCTTAGAGGATTAAAGCACCTACAAGTGGGCACAGGGGCTGGGGATTTCAGTGCACTGAGATGG
>NW_004524721.1:1207139-1211192 GCF_000260255.1 Octodon degus
AAAGAAAGAAAGAAAGAAAGAAAGAAAAAGAAAAGGAAAAAAAGAAATTTAATCCTCTATGATCTTGCAAAACTGCATTATTTCTGGTAACAGTATTATCTCCTGGTTACCCAGTAAAGATTAATATTTTTCCTGAGGCACTTAGTGCCTTTATTGTTCCTGGGTTTACATTTGTTAGTATCCTCTATGAATTGTGTTTATTTAGGGACATATATTGTGCTCTAGTGTGTAGTTATTACTTTGGCTAATGATCGCTTCTTAATACCTTATTCTTATGAACCCAACAAAGGACTTTTCTGTTTCATACCCATGTATGTGTTTTAGAGATCACTTTGACAATGCACATGGAGTTTCCCAAAATGAACAAATGATCCTATGGCTCCACTGTATGTACAAGCTGAGAAACTACAGTTTTCTGACTCACATGCTGCAATGTCTAAATCTAGGAAAACTTTCTTGATATTAAAGTTGCTGACAAATGAGTATGCTCATTTATAAGACATGTTCTATATAACTTGTGACTCACATTCTTTTCTTTTCTGCTAAAGGATTCTGCCAAAGTTAATAGGAGAGAAAAAGCAAGAAAAGATTATTCCACGCTCGAGAGATAACTCACTGGTCTAAGTGCCTGCTTAAAAAGTGCAAAGATCTAGCTTAGATCGCTGGCACCACATGCTGTGCCATTCCCATGCAGAACTGTAGACCAAAACCAGCCACAGGTGGAGCACACCTGTAATCCCAGCACTGGGGAGGCTGAGACAGGAGGATCACTACGAGTGTGAGCTGCATAGCAAAAATTTAACTAAATAAATAATTTTTCTAAAAAAAGATTATTCCATATTAACACAACAGGAAAATCAATAAATTTACTCACATGCTAAGCTTTGAGTATACTACAAACATTTGCACAGACACACTTAAGAACAGCATTTTGAATTTGGACAGATATTAGAAAAAATTAAAAAGGAAAATTCTAGTAGAATTATAGAAACTTCTTCATAAAATACCAAGTATTTTTTTAGCATTTTTGCCTGCTATCTCCTTTTTCGATAAACAATGATCTTTTTAAATGACCACCATAGTGTAGCTAAGCCATTATCATAAGCAATTTGTTCATATAAGAATATTTTATAATCTAATAACCAGGTGAATACCAATTAAATAAATTATAAAGATTCAGAAATATTAGATCTGAAATTTTCAAGCATTTGTAATGAATTCCTTATTTGCATTATTAAAGAAACAAGAGCCTGTTTCCTTTTCCTAAAAGGACACACCTATTCATATGTGCATTCAGAAAATATCACCAAACTGCTTTACATGGAAAGGGACCAGACTAAAGCTCCATAACTCTCAGTAGAATTTTACATCACCAGAAATAGGATGAAGTCTTAGTCCAGGAAACTTTTCTTGATAATAAAATTGCTGACAAATACTTTAAAATCATGTTTTATAGAACCTGTAGGTCATTTACTTTAATTGGATTGTCATGGGAAATTAAGGGATAGAGCTAAACAAACACATATGCTGTTCCAGATTGTAAATGAAATTACACTTCTTGCCTGCTAAAACTTTTTGTTTTCATTTAAAAGGAAAATTATATTTGATTTAAAAGGTCAAAATTTTTGTATATGAGCGTCAAAGTAATCAAGTAACCAACAGTTTAATCTTATGATTACAACTGAAGATAAATTAGTACCCTAAAAGTTAAGCATTTCACCATTTTATTTGATGTTATATATTTTTAAAGTCAATTTTCTAATGACTTTGTTCCTTAGTAGAATCAGTAAAGGTTATTTGGACTATTTTTTGTGTCACCAAAAATTCCGAAATATTTTCTATCTTGTGTCTGAAACATTTCTCATTTTGTCATCTTTTCTTGTAAATTATTTAGAAATGTTTTATAGGCATTAAGTCTAATTCTCAAGGGATATATTGACTAAAATGTATTCTATTCCACCATCAGGAAAGAAAATGATGGAAACTTGGTACGAAAGTTAAAACTCTTGTGTCAGTGACTAGGGAACTTCTTGTTTAACCATGGCACATATAAACCATTTGATCAAATACATGTTTAACTATTTACCTCCTGAAAGTCCCTTTATGGTAGTCATAATTGGTAGCAAATCCAACATTTTTTTTTTCCATAACCAGGGATTGAACTCAGACCTTTGCATTTGCCAGGGAAGATCTTATTCCACTGAGCCATCTCCCCAGCCTAGCAAAATATTTTGACCTATTCTAGAATCTAAAAAATTTTCTGGCTCAAAATACTTAATTATGGGGCTGGGGAGATGGCTCAGTAGAAGAAGTGCTTCCCTGGCAAGTGCATGGGTCCGATTCAATTCCCAGTTCCACAAAAAAAAAAAAAAAAAAAAAAAAAAAAAAAAAAAATTAATTGATTGATACGTAAGCTAATATTCTTCTTTCCCCATAAGATATAGATATTTAAATGGACACTAAATGGCTTCCTTTAAAATGATTATTCTTGGCCAGGGAGATGGCTCAGTAGAATAAGCTCTAACCTGGCAAGAGCAAGGGTCTGAGTTCAATCCCTGGTTCTGCCAAAAAGAAAAAAAAAAGTTGTTTTGTTTTTTTTTTTTAATGATTTTTCTTTCCTTTTACAGAATGAATTAAAAAATACACTTTAAAGATTACACTTTCTAAGTAAGCAGCAATTATGCTTTGTTAGCTGCGGCACAGAGGCAGGTTGAGATTCTCAATTGAAAGGCTCAGTAGAAATGAACAGAGGAATTATAATTAGTTAAAAATGAATAATTCTTAGTCAATTACTTTCTACAAGCACAACCAATCTAATGTTTCACTTCTCATGAAATAATGGTTAAAAAACTAATTGTTAAGGCTTTGTCAAAACTTAATTGTTATATGTCTCAGCTGACTTCATTAATTATTAGCCATATCATATCCATTTTTAAATAGAAAAACTTTATTTAGTAGTTTAAGAAGGGCCATGAAACAAGCCCCTCATCCACATCCCATGTCATTTCTGTTTTTATTGTATATCTTTCAGGAACACAGAAATTAGAGAGGGAAGGGAAATGAAAGAGGATACAGAGTTTTGTTTTGTTTTGTTTTTAAATAGGCATTCCTCACGCCCTGAGCAACTGTTACCTTAGCAGAATTTTATCCATATTTCCTTAAGGGAGTACAGGAAAGACATAAGTGGAGCAGAGACCCTCTAATAGTATCAAGGCAGAGAATTTCTGAATCCTTCCTTGATTTTACGCTATCACTTAAGAAAAAATGGAAAAAGTATAGCGGCATTTTGATCAAAATTGTCCCAGCTCCACTGGATCCAGAGCCCACACAACCATCCTGGCTCATCTGGATACATTTTAAAGAACGTTCCTCTTCCCTACTCTCTGTGTAGTCTGATTACTTCTTATCATTGGATCTGACCTCTTTATTGATGAACATTTTTCAGGGGCATAAAATAACTGCAGCTTTTTTTCCCCTCATAAACTTGTAATTCCATCTCATTATTCCTTATCATCATTTTTTGTATCCTCATCCATCTCCCTCTTCAGCATTCACACCCAACAGATATTTATAGACATTTATTATGCTTTTCCTTGCTCATCACTTAAAAGAGTTATTCATATTAAATTCATTTAACATGTCACAATAAATCAATGCAAACAGCCCCTTAATCATTTTCATTGCTAGTCCCTAAACTCCATCAGGTTTTTTCAAGTCTTGCACACACAATTAGGAATCCAAAGGCCAAATAAACACTGGTGAGAATATCAGCTGTACAAAAGAAACCCTGCTGCTGTTTTCTTTGCTCAATGTGATGATTTGAAGGTTTCAATTTCAATTTCATTAATCCCTTGAAAAGAATCTACCATCCTACCACTTCTGAGACATAATTTCCACAATCATACGGTTGGTTAGCTTGGCAGAAGCTTTTATTCCCAGCATAAAGATAAAGACTCCCAGGCTTGAGTTTAAACACTGGTACTATGACAGATGTTTCTGTTAGACACCATTTCTCCTATAGTTGAGCTCACCTCAATATATAAATATAAACAT
>NW_004524721.1:1212217-1212628 GCF_000260255.1 Octodon degus
TGAGTGTGTGGGAGAGCTTCCTCTTCCCCCTACTTCACCTTGCCCCCTCCAGGCACAGCTCAGACCTGGCATACACGCCTTGGGTATAATCCTGCAGGTGCAATCCCTGCAGAGAGCATAGAGGATAGATTCAACCAGCTAGTCCAGGAGCAGGACATCTCCCACAGGGACACAACAGGTTCACCCTCAAGGGCAGCAGGGGGAAAGAGCTGAGGACAGCAGCCAGACCCCAGCCAGATGCAGTTAGATAACTCCAAACTTTGTAGAGCTGCACCTGAACTTCAGTACGTGCGAAGGTTATAACTACAGCAAAGATATACAACAAAGGTCAGAAGACAGAGCTACACAAAATGACGAGAAGGAACAAAATGCAACCTCAGAACCCAAGCCCACCAGTAACAAGTGCAGAGG
>NW_004524721.1:1219717-1221689 GCF_000260255.1 Octodon degus
TATATATAGATAGATAGATAGATAGATATAGATATATAGTTTTACTTCTTCAAAATGAAAAAAAATTCTTGCTTCTAAGCTAGGTTATGAAAGATAATTATATCAGTAACATATTTGTATTATGTGTCGAGTAATAGTACTTGTTAGTTAAATTAACCAAATATCAAAATTGATCTCAGTTCGATAGCAGCCTGTGTTCATAACGTGGTTCCTCGGAGTGTCATGGCTTCTATTGGACAATGCAGTTGAATATTTTACCTCATCATCACAGTTAATTTGACAACAACCTCATGTACTAGATGCCATTTTGCCCACTGATTTATAGATGGCTAACTGGAGGTTCAAGGAGTACTTACATAGCCAGGGTAAGATCTTTCATATCAATATGGTCAGAATCCAGCAATTTTTGCTGTAAATCTCATGACTTTTACCCTCAAATATATATTGATGTACATATTTAGTGGTACTGGAGATTGAATCTAGAGCATTCTCTCTGACTTTTCCTTTCTGTATCTAATTTAATTCAAATGTTTTTGAGGCTAGGTCTTAGTTGCCAAGGTAGACTCTGACTTTGAGTCCTCCTTACTGAATCTCCGAGAATGCTGGGATGAGTGGTATGTGCACCCATGCCAGCTGGGTTCTGGCACTCTCAAAAATTAGTGAAGCAATATAAATGTTCTAAAACTGACAATACCTTTAATCATATAATTTTATAACAGCATATTTCTTGTACAGGAACCATTCATTGAAGTGTAATAAACAGATGAAACTATAATCATAAAAGTGTATTCTAATTTATGCTTTGGATTACATATTTGCATGGTTTATAATAGCTTGCACACAATGGAAGTAATCCATATGTCAAAACAATCATATATGTAACCTGCCTTTCAAAATATTATCCTTGAAAGCCTCTCCCAATCTTTCTCAGATTAATTTCTTTCTGGCATCTTTCAAATAAATCACCATTTCCCTTCAGAGGATTCCTTGTATGGACAAGAGTGTGATCGTGCCCCAGAGCCCAACTGGAGCATTGGTTGGAGGCTGCATGCACAGACTGACACAACTGGCAATGATGCAAGTGCTGCGGCTCCGGTAATCACTGACTTGATACCACTGTACCATTCAACATACTCTTTTCTTCTCTGAAAAGACTGAATACTCTAGACAGAAGAACCAGCCCATGCGAGCTTGCTCCACTGCCCCTGTAAGCTATCCTAACTGACAATTTCATCTGCTGTAAGAAGTTCTTGAAGTTGCATTTTGTTCTGACTATTCTCTCTGATTCAGATGGCATCTTTGGTTTCTTCTTGTATGTTGTTTCTAAAAGCCCTCTATTATATAAACTTTCTATATTTAATTGCAGATTGTTTCTGAAAGAAAAAGACCTAAGACAAATCTGTAGTTGGTTTGCAGCAGATTTTTGAGGTATGTTTTATTGAGTTAAATAATATTACACAATGGCCACAGGCCTGAGACACAGATGGACACCTGAAGGTAAAATTTAATATCTCTGTACTTTCTAGTTCCCTTGTTTTCTGACATATTTCCAATATTTTATTTGGAGATGGAGTAGTTGTGCATGTTCAGTGGTTGCTACAGATGAGTTAATGCCTGTCACCCCAGGTTACAATGTTAAGATGTTTCTAATCTGATGAATTTCAGACTGGTTTTCTGAAAGGCCAGAAAATACAGCCTCTTGTTTCCTCCTTCTGTTACTCCTGAGCTTGGAAGTAGAGTTGTAGATACAACATTCCTATCACTTCCATAATAGTCATGAGTTATTTTGGTGACTCACCTGACTTGCCGTGTTCCTTTTTCAGAATGTACTTTCTATACAGGAAGCATACTCCATCATTCCAGCATGCTGCTTTTTATATTTTACTTATTTTTTAATTAATTTTCATATATGAAAGGGGACAAGCTATATTTATCTTTCTGTGTCTGGATTATTTCTTTTAACATAGTCATC
>NW_004524721.1:1221789-1222763 GCF_000260255.1 Octodon degus
TGGATAGATAGATATATATAATTTCTTTTATTCAATCATCTGTTGATAGGCATTGCTAATAATTCTATATCTTGGCTATTGTTGAAATTTTCACAATCTGAACATGCTGTTGTATCTTCTGTATGCTCATTTTATTTTCTTTGTGTATAGGCCCAGAAATGGAAAGCTGGGTCATATGATAGTCCTATATCTAATTTTTAGTGGAACTTCTATTCTATTTTCAAAAAGATCTGTGTTAACTTACATTCCCAATAACAGTTTATAAGGGTTCCTTTTTTCTACATCCTTTCTCACATTATTAATTTTTAATTTTTTTTCATGGCAGCTATTTTAATGAGCAACATTTTTCAAAGGGGAATTTTTTGGAGGATAAACTTTCTTTCATGCTAATGACTTTCTTTTATTCATAATTTAGGGAAGGGTCTACAGAGTGTTCAGGGCCTCACTATTAGATTGAACTTGCAGTGATCACCCTGTTTACAGCCTGCCAAGAGCTGGGATTATAGGCGTGCACCACCACGCCCAGTCTCAATTGCTATCTCAGCATGCCGCAGGGGCAGGGCCAGCATCACAGGCCCTGAGCTTGAACTCTTGGCCCCTGCACCTGCTTGAAGGTGCTTTAATCCCCTGAGCTATTTGGCCAGCCATGTTTCATGCTGATGGAACAAAACATGATTTGAGTTTGCTTTGTATAGTTCCTGAGCTCATACCAGAGCAACATTTTAGAATATGTAACTTTCTGCATTAATTCAAAATTACTAAGTCTCCAAGTGCCTATCAACTAAGGAATGGCTAAAAAGATGGAACATTTTTTAAACAATGGAATAGTACTCAGCGATGAAAAAGATAAACTCAAGACTTTCATAGACAAATGGATACAACTGCAGACCATATTCATAAGTGAAATAAATCAGACCCACATGTGTAAACATATTACCTGACTACTGTAAAAACTTGAAAGAATAAATAAAATC
>NW_004524721.1:1222863-1230306 GCF_000260255.1 Octodon degus
TATAATATAGTGGAAGGAAAAGAAACTGTTCAAAGGGAAGGAATAACTGCAATGAGGAAAAGAACAAAAGAAAGAAAGAAGGAAAAAAGACATATTTATGTATATCTATATATGGGATACCTTGCATAACTGTGCTGTTGATTTCTGCTGGTCTATAGAAAGGAGCAGTCAATGTTTTCTTTTCTTCTCCTTTTTAATTTGTTATAACTTTTAAATGCAATTTTGCATGACTATATCTGGTAATCTAGACATTATGCAGCTAAACAACTGTTGTTGAATTCCTATTATTTGTTTAATGAAATTCTGTAATGTTTCTATTTTTTTACTACAATTTATTTTCTTAAAAAAAAAGAGCTGTCCCAAACCACTAATGCCTGTATTATGTTGTTCCTTACTTCAACTGAAAACTAATAGGATTTTCACATATTTATTTTTCCCTAAACAAATCAGAGGTCAAGGTCCAAGTATCTGTTAGGGGTGATGGAAGTAGGTGCAATTATTTCTACTTGCTTCAAGGCCAGGATTACAGGCAATGCCAATGACTCTTTTATAATGCATAGTATCTTGGTTTGTTTTTAAAGATATACTTTATTTCTAAGGAAGCCAAACACCTGGCAAGTAGTCTTGTACATTTCTAGACATGAAAATGAGATAGTTAACTAGTATTATTAGTACACCATAGATTCTATTAGCCCAGGGAAACCCATGTTTCCCTCTCTGATCTCGGCAGTGATGAACCCTAACATTGTTACTCAAGTGTGTTCTCAAGATTCTCATCGTACATGTGCTAGCTGTTTTCTCTGCCTCATGAACTGTCAGATGTTAAAAGAACTCTTGCAGTATGACTAGTTTAGATCACTACCATCCACAGACAATTGCCCTGTTTCATACCTCCTCCCTCTATCCCATTCCAAAAGTGGAAAACTAGAATAATCGATAGCCCTTCCAT
Organism: Octodon degus; assembly: GCF_000260255.1. Classification (NCBI taxonomy): domain Eukaryota; kingdom Metazoa; phylum Chordata; class Mammalia; order Rodentia; family Octodontidae; genus Octodon; species Octodon degus. The sequence goes on from NW_004524721.1 coordinate 1,223,813, forward strand.
GGCTCTTGCTTATCAAATGTGTCTAAAAGCTGAAATGATTCATTTGTCCTGTAGAACTCTCAAATCTTTCGACTTTTATCTCTGTCACTTAATTGGGACCATCCTATTTTCAGCTTAGACTATAGATTTATCCACAACAATCCATTACCCTCTCCAAAACTTTCTTCACTCTACAACCAGATCATCTATTCATAGTGCAATTTTTCTTGTACATATTCTACCCCAGTGCTGACCATCTTTGAAGGTCAGTCACTGCTTTTAAAGGAAAAACTCCTTAACATTTTCCCTCTATTGATTCTTCTTCTTTATTTGAAATCGTGGCTTCCCACACTCTTTACAACTGGACAATGCTGTCCTTAGTACTGAGAGCACACTATGCTGGCCTCCTCTGTGCAATCATTCTTCCCTCTGGAGTTACTACTAAAAGACTTAACAGCTACTTGCATTAATTATTTATACATCAGACTTTAGGAAAGATATTCTGGGAAGCTTTTCCAGTCTTAGATATTTCCCATCTTGGCTATATAACTTTATAAAAAATTTACTCTTCGCCTTCAAAATATTTATCTCAATTTATAATTATAAACCCTTGAAAACTTATGCTTAATGTCAGGCTTTTTCTGACTATGTTTTCATGAAAGCAAGTTGTAAATATGACCTTTAACATAAGCATAGCTATATTTATTTCTATTTTGAATTTCTGATTCTATATTCTGAAAAAGCCTAATGCCAGTGTGGTATACAATATATTTTCCTAAAGACAAAATAAAGGGGAATAAGTGTTGATCAATGTGGAAAATACATTATTTTCTTTTAAACTTAAGAACATAAGTGTAGTAAAGATTGGAAGCATTAATATTTGTACCACATTCTTGAATATCATTTATTTCAATCCTCTAATCTATATAAAATTTATAAATATTGAATGGATTTATGCAAACAAATGTTTCTCTGGTCAATTTTATCATATCAAAAATTAAATTTGTTATTGTGATTTTTTTTTACACCTATAACAAATTCTCTCCAGACTGTATCTCTACTAAATACACACAATAACTTACATGCTGTTTCTTAGTACATTTTGTTTCATGATTGTTTTCTAAGATGCCTAGATGAAAATGTCATTGTTCAAGACTGCTCAAATCTCACATTCTCAATAAGAGCATTTTTCTCAAAACCACTATTATCATAGCAATGCTAATTTCATCACTATACTTCTGTTTTTATTTTAACATATACTATGTAATTTACTAATTTTCACATTTATTTTTGATGTCTACTTAATTAGAATATACAGATATGAACTTTTGTCTTTTGTTTCATAATATATCCAAGCAACGTGAGTATTGCTTAAATGAACAAGAAATAATTCCTTTCGAAAGATTATTTTTTGGCATCCATATGAAATAAAAGTGTTGTAAAAAGTATTCTCGTCATCTAATTAATGCAAATGTACCCTAAAACTCATTAAAGTATTGTCCCCTATCTGTAGCTCCTTCTTAAGTTTGAAATGTAAACCATTAGAAGCTAAAGATGGTTCTATTTTATGATATTCAAAGTTTTAGGTATTCGCTTTTAAACTCTTCCTGGCTGAAAGGAAAAGAATAACCACAAGACAAACAGTGATACAAGGAAATCATCTCCTTAGAAAACCATTACACTTTGGCACAGGGACTGGGGTTTGATCCCTGATGTGCCATCCTGGCCCCACACCTGGGGCATGCTGAGACAGCAATTGAAACTGGGCTTGGTGGCTTGTGCCTGTGTAAACCCAGTGGTTGGGAGGCTGAAAACAGGAGGATCATTAGGAGTCTGATTTGTGAAGTAAGACCTTATAAACCCTGTGATAAATACATAAAAATATGGTTATTTGTATCTTCTTAGCATCTAATCAGCTTGTAGCCCTCAGTTGAGGTTACCATAACAAAATTCCATAGCCTGGGTAGCTTAAGCAGCAGAAATATGTCTCATATATGTGGACGCTGAGGAGTCCAAGATCAAGGTGCAGATACTAATTCTATCATAAGGATCCCATCCCATATCATCATCTCAGAGTAATCACCTCCCCAAAGCCTCTCTTTCAGGTAGCACCACATTATTGATGTAGTGATGTGGGCTCAGAGATTTTACATCTGACTTTGCTGGGGATGCAGGTTAGTCCATTGCTATTCAATGATGTGTGTCTAGACTCCTGTGTTTGTATAGCATCATTATGTTGATATGTTCTAAGATTTCTATGTTACTATGTAACTATTTAAACAAAGTACAATACTGGTAAAAAAAAAACTGAGCTTAATTAATTCTGAGAATTACAGAAGCTAAAAGGAAATTTGAAATATGTACACAAAATTTCCTGCTTTTGCAATTTTGCCTTTGAGTAGGAATCCAGAGTCACAAAGTCAATAACCCAGTGACATAGTTTATATTCCTGCTCTGTCTTTATGCAACATCTCAAATATTCCACTGGAGACTAGAGAGATAGCTCAGTAGAATAAGTACTTGCCTGGCAAGCACAAGATCCTGAGTTTAATCCCCGGTACCGCAAAAAATAAAATAAAATAAAATTTAAAAAACCGTCACTGAGCTTTCCCACTGTTCTCCAAATACATGTTACCATGAATTATTCATTTTCTCATGGTAGCCTCAATAGTATCTTTATTTGTAAGCTCTCAACTTTACTACCACTAACTAAAGAGAGCAAGATTTTCACAGCATCATGGGTTGAAGACATTTTGAATAGGTCATCTCGGTAAGAACACCAGATAATGTACTGCCTACCACTTCAGATCCCAGTACAGAGTTGAATTGATTAATTCTCTTCACCCTATGTTAACTATTTTTAAACATTTCAGATAAGAATGGAGGTATGACTTGACTGCACATGGGAATCAACATGTTTTGGCTGCAAATCCAATTTTCCCTCAATAACATAAAAAAAAAAGAGATAGAGATAGAAACACTTCCATCTTTTCCTTGCCTTGAACATAGAAAAAAAAAAATACATGAAAATGTCACACCCCGATGCAACCATAAAACAATGTTATCAGGACATCAAGAATGTACCTTGGGAGTTCATGTGGTCAAACTAGTTAAAGCATTAATAACATTCATGTTCCATAGCTTTTTGTTAGTTGCTCTTAAAGGAAAATGCATTCCCAATACAGATAATCCTTCTTTATTCAGATATTGAAACATGCCAAGAACAAAAGGTTGCACATTTGAAAACATTGTTAGCAATCCTGTAGACAAATAGTTTAGGAAAGATGGATGTGAAAAATACCTTAAGTGGGCTTCTGGGAAAGAGAAGACTTACTGTAATAAAGTATAAGGGAAAATGTGAACATTTTAATTGAAATAATAGTAACCTATTTTAATGCCTGTTACATATAAGATGAATTATCATTTATCAACAAAGTAAAGCTAAAGCTCATATTGAAGTTAACACACATATTAATTGTTAATTATTAATGATCAATTTTCTATGAAATTTTTTTCTGCTTCAGCATGCCCATGATAACCTTTGCATAATGCTTCTTTTTTAGTGCATATGTAAAGAGACAGATAACCTGAAAGACATGAGAAATTACTCTGTTATATTCTGAGTTACAACCAAAGTAGCATAACTACAAATTATTGGATTCATGTCTATGATTCATTTGAAACTTTTATTACAGGAGACCATAGTACTGACCTCTATAATGACAATAATTAAGACTTTATCAAAGCAACTTTTCAAAAGTATAATTGAAAATTGAATCAAATTTGGAATGACAAGTCCAACATTGAAGTTTCTAGTAAAATTCCAAACAGGAGCCATGCAATTAAAATGGTGAATGATGACAGTCATTATACTCTTTTTGGCTAAGGGGCAAATAAGTTGAAAATGTGAACTATATATTTGCTATGTTTTATTTTCTCTAATATTGGTGCCATGGTCTAAAGTAAATTCATTTATATAAAATATTGAGCGATATATCCAATGTTAACCCAAATAATTATAAATGTTGAAATTGAGTATAGCTAAGTTGGAAAGGGAATAAAGAATATCTGTTTTTTTGAGAACTATTGTCTGTGATTATAATTGAAGGTAAGGTCTTGAATTCTAAGTTCTTTAAATAAGTGCTTCCATAGGGGAAAGGCAACCTTGATCAAACAAAATGAATCTTGGCCTTGGAAGACCTGAGAGTTAATTACTACCATTGCCGTTGGCTTTTTAGTGTTTAATATCTCATGCTGATCCAGGAGACAGCAAAGGTTAGCCTATTTGCATTTAAGCTTTTGCATAAGACATCCCTTCTATTTAATTAGAAGTTCCATGTCAGTAGCAATTTTATTAATGTGTCTGATCTTCCAATTAATCTCTTAAATTGGGACAGTAGTGCTAGCCATAAAGTAAGAGTGTTTCTCATAGTGTAATGAACCTATCAACACACATAGAGCCCTATGATGGGAAGCAAGCAAAAGGAGATCTCGAGAATGGTCAGAATGAAAAGAGTACAATTGTAATATGGTATTGTTCCACTGAGTGGTAAGATTGAAATTGAAAATGTCCTCAGTTTTCTAGTTCTGTCACTGAAAATTGTGTACATTAAGACACTAGAGAATTCCCTAAGATTTCAAGAACCCCTTTCAGATATCAAAATGCAGAACTCTTCTTTATAAACAAAATAACATGGAAAATAATCCTAAACATTTCTGAAAAAGAAACTGTTTCCCAAGCACAATCATAAAAATAAATAGATGGGATTTGGTAGATAAAATTTCATATCATAGAAACTCAGAAAAGATGGTAAAGACAGGAAATGACAGGCACACAAATTTGTAGGTAGATGGGACTGGTTCAGTAAGGATCAGCTTGAAGATGAGAGTGACAACTGATTCCAAGAGAGGAAAAAGAAAAATTAGTGTGAGACAAAGTACTGAAGTCCATCTATCTGGCTTCTTAAAACCCATGAGATTTTGCAGTCTAAGATTAAGGGGTCTCCCACATGCCAATTCCATCTCAACAACTTCCTAAAACACACTGTCATAAACACTATCACCTTAGAGGTTTGGAATTCTACAGGTGAATTTGGAGGGGCAAAAATTAAGAAATACCAGTCAAATGTAAGTTTTATCTCTTTAATAAAACAATTTCAAATAAAAAAGAGCCATTCTAATATTTTTTGTCCAGTGTAAAGTAATTCAAATATGAATATCACTACAGTTCCAGTGTGCAACAGTAATGAAACACACTCCTGAACTAAGCATATCTGCTCACTAATCTAATTTTACTTCATATTCACTGTGTGAGTTTGAACATTATTTGGATTCACAAACTTGCATTTTTACTAAAAGGAGTAGGCTTGCCACATGGAGTAGGATAAAATTAATTAGCAGATGCAAAGCACCTAAAGCATAATAGTCAATGAAGAGTGGAAATAGTTGTAATCTATGTTTAATCTATCTAAACATTTAAGTTGAGTTATGATTTATTAGTAAAACAAGGCTAAATCTCATATTGAAACTAACACACATAGTAATTGTTATTAGAATTATTACATTTAACTCAATTATATCATTTTAATCATTCAGTTGCAAACTGTGGATAATGTCTGCACTGAGATACCAACAATAGTTTCTTAAACCATAAGTCAGAGAACTTTTCTTCAGGTTTAAAATATACTTTTGAGTTCTAGAAAATATTAAATGAAGTACTTATAAGCTAAATCACTTCATTCCAAGCTGATCAAATTAATTTCTCTTTTGGGTATTGATGTGCAAAGTACAATTTGATACTTTTAAATAACTCACTTAGTCACGATTATGCACATATGTACATTTTTGGAGAGAAAACATTCTCTCAGGTTTTCTCAGAGAGCAAATGGGTCAAGCAATGGCCATGACTCATCCACATGACTGACACTGAAAATGGATCTACAAACTGTGATACAGAGTTGCAGGTTAAATCCTGAGGGGAATTGACTGAGTTTATCAGATACAAAAGTTACATTTCTTGTTATAAAGGTCTTGCTCTCTCTTGGTTTTAACCAAGAGAAAAGTATAAAAATGAACTATGAAAATTAAAGCCATATTAATATGTTGAGTGGTAAAAGACTCAAGTCAACAACTTCTGACTTTGCCAGTCCTACAGAAAACCCACTGCTATTATAAACTACTGGACTATATTGGAATATTTTGCTGTATTCATGTATCTACAATATTTAAATGATAATGGAATACCCTTCTCTGACAAAACTAACCAAAAAAGGGAGATACAAATTAATGACCATTTTATATTTGTATACTCAAAATAGGATAGATACACAGCTGAATTCTCTTAATGAATAGAGAGATTTGTCTTAACAGTGTTTGTGGACAGAATATCATGTCTGTATCTTGTACAATAAATAACCACTAAGACAACAGTATGCCATGTATTAATTATTGAAACTGTGTTAGTAATCATTGTTGAAACTGTCTAATTACTATTTGTTTCTCAATAAAGTTACTTT
>NW_004524721.1:1238186-1241207 GCF_000260255.1 Octodon degus
TGGGCTTGGGTTCTGAGGTTGCATTTTGTTCCTTCTCGTCATTTTGTGTAGCACTGTCTTCTGACCTTTGTTGTAGATCTTTGCTGTAGTTATAACCTTTGCGCGTACTGAAGTTCAGGTGCAGCTCTACAAAGTTTGGACTTATCCAGCTGTTTCTGGCTTGGGTCTGGCTGCTGTGCTCAATCCTTCCCACTGCTGCCCTTGAGGGTGAACCTGTTGTGCCCCTGTCACAAGATATTCTGCTTCTGGTCTAAGTGGATGGATCTATCCTCTATACTCTCTGCAGGGATTGAAGCTGCAGGGTTACACCCCATGAGTGTATGCCAGGCCTCAGCTGTGCCTGGAAGGGGCAAGGTGATGTAGGGGAAGAGGATGCTCTCCCACACACTCACCGGATCTTGTCTAGGACTGGGTCTGGGGGTTCCTGGAACGCCGCAGAAATTCCTACTCTGTGGGCGGGGACGGAGAGGTGATTCGGAGTGGTGACTGGCAGCCCAAGGGTGTGGGAGAGGGTCCAGCCCATGCTGCGCCTGGTCTGGGACTGGTCCCACTGGCGCAGGGTAGCAGGAAACTCTCCCACACACTCATCTGACCTGGGCTAGGACTGGGTCTGGGGGTTCCCTGAACGCGTCAGAAATTCCTACTTGGCCAGAGTTGGGATTTTTTTATCACATTTTTCACCTTATCTTTTCATGCTTCTAATTGTGTGTGTGTGTGTGTGTGTGTGTGTGTGTGTGTGTGTGTTTACTGATTGTTAAATTAAATTAAAGTAAAGTAAATAGGAAATACCTTAATGCCAGTACAAAGATCTCTTTTGGTTAATACCTGCTTTTCAGTTATGTACTCTGGGCTTGGCTACATATAGCTCTTTGTCTGTGTTTCAAGATTGAACCATCTGTGTTAATTTGGGGAGAGAAATTAGAGAAAATTTGACCCAACGCCCAGTTTTCCAGAAATGAACCACAGCAATTTCAGTGACACAAACACACATAGAATATTCGTACACAGTAAAATACAGTTATTAGCCACAACTGTGCCACCACTGACATTAGCAGAGACATCAATGTAAAATAGTAAGAGACAAAGCTGATATTGATGTACAGTGAGAACTAATAAAAGCTACTACTGCACCATCTGTACCAACATAATAGAAATTTCCAATAATCTAGTAAAAAGACAACTGAGACATTGACATACAGTGAAAAAGTACTAAACGTAACAACTATACCACTATTAACAATATAAAACATTTCAACAAGAATTGTAAAACATCTAAAAATTAATAAAGCTTGATAATTATACTAATAAAAGTGGAAACATGGGGGAGAGGATATGAAGGAAGAGAATTTGAAAAGAAAAAGGAGAGGAAAGAATAAACAAAATAGAATTAGATAACAGTAACAAAAAAGAACAAGCAAGATAAAGAAAAAAGCAAAACAAAAAATAAACAGCAAAAGTAAGGAAAATGTTTAAAAAAAGGAATATGGAAATGAAAGAAAAAAATTCAATCCTATAAAAACCAACAAAGAAATAAAGAAGATTCCAAAAACATCCTGTATCTGTGTTTGAATGAATGGTATCTTTTCAAAACCCACACTATTGAAATCAGCAGAGATAAGGAAGGAATAGTGAGTCACTACTACATCCTGCTTTAGCTTCACACTCTCTTCTGTGGGGTGAGAGTGGAGTTCTGTCCTGCTTTTCCTGCTAGACATTGTGGGTCAGTCATGTCTGTGCCAGAGCTATATTCACACCGTCCATTTCTAAAATCTCCAGAGGTTGTCCTGGCATCCTGGAAGTGTGAATTAAGAAACCTGAAGTGTAGTTGTTCTGTGATTTCTGATTCCCCAAGGTGACTCAGTCTTAATTGAAGCCCCTGGTTAATTATTCCCCAATACGTATGTTGAGCACTGTGCTGGATTTCATCTCTTTCCCCAGCCTGCTGCGTGGAAGGAGTTATTTTCAGAGTAAATTCTCATTCTATATTTGCAATCTGGAATTACTGGGGTGTAACTTGTTCCTGGATGTGCTGACTCACAGGGTTTGCTTTGTAGATTGAAAGGAAGGTACACCTCTGTGGAAGCCAGGGTCAGCATTCCAGACTGCTTCCTTCTTTTCCCTGAATTGTCTTCAGATTCTCCAGTTTCTCTGTGATTTCCAATTTTCCCGTGGACTTTTTTTTTTTTTTTTTTTTTTTTTTTTGGTGGAACCGGGGATTGAACTCAGATCCTTGCGTTTGCCAGTCAAGTGCTTATCCTATGAGCCATCTCCCCGGCCCCCCGTGGACTTTTTCTTGCTTCGTAGAGCTTTTCTTCCTTTTCTCTGCACTAAGTTGTTGTTTTCCATATCCTGAAGAATTGTAGCAAATTGCTGGATTCTATGTCATCATCTTTCTTCTCCCAAAATTTTTGAAAAAAAGGAGTTTTTTACTATCATGGCCAAATGTATATACTTTCATACATTACCTGAAGAAATGACAAAACACAGTCAATCATATCTTTTTTGTTTTTTAAATAAAATCAGGCAAAATGTCTGAATCACTGAATATAAATGTAGCTACTCAGAACAGCACAAAAGAGAAGTAGGGAAGATAAGTAGAAAGCTAGTTGTTATTAAGCAGTGTTTGGAAAACTAAAATCAATTATAAAAGAGCAATTTGGTTTCGTGTATGTTTGCTGTAATTAGTACCCATCACAAATAAAGTAAAAACAAAGACAACACATATATTCTTCAATAGATGAAGGATGTACAGCACAACTGCATAAAGAGCAGTTCCATGGCTCATAATGATGGAGAGGTTTATTACCTTTCAGACTCCTTGACACAGATGAAGATGCTTTTAAGTACTTCTACTGAAGTAACAGAAGTAGTGCAACCCAAAACTTTATTCATTAAGTGATATAGAGTTTGCTACTCTAATAACAGAAAATTTTTGTTCTTTTGTGTATGCTTAAAATTCCAAATCCAAGGCTATGTTTCCTATTTGAATGTGTCAACTTAGTAAAATAACAAAATGTTGGT
>NW_004524721.1:1242052-1244594 GCF_000260255.1 Octodon degus
TCAATAAATAAATAAATAAATAAATAAATAAATTTACTTAGGTTTTAGTTACTGGATAAAAGGAGTGGTGAAAATGCAAAGACACTGAATTTGTCAGGGTCTCAGTAAAACATACCAAACACTGTAGCTTCTGAAGTGAAATAAAATTATGAATTTCGGAAAAGGTTTCTACTGTAACCAATTCCATACAACTGTGGATTAAAAAATTATTATTTATTTAAGGTTTATTTGCAAAATGTATTATAATTTTGTTGGGTTTACCTTTATATGTGACTTGTTGCTTTTCTTTATCAGTTTTTTTTTAATGTATTTAGTACAGGGTCTACAGGGTCTCACTAAACAAATTGGACTCCTAGTGATCCTTCCTGTTTCTCAGCCTCCCAAGAGCTGGGATTATAGACACACACCACTACGCCCAGTCTCAAAGGCAGTCTTAGTGTGCCCTGGGAGCGGGGTTGCACTGCAGGCCTGGTATTGAATCCCCTGCTGCTGGGTCTACCTAAGCAGTGGCTTAAATCTGCTGAGCTATCTATCAGCTTTTAAGACTCTATTCTTGTGTTAGATTTTATGGAATTTTTACTATGGTGTGTCATAGAGAAGTTATTTTCTGCTCATGACTACTTGGAGTTGTATATGTTTCACTTTTCTGCTCATGACTACTTGGAGTTATATATGTTGAAATTCAATATTTCTTTTATATTTGAAAATTTTTCTTCTGTGATTTCTGCAGTTTCCTTTTATGTCATTCACATCTTCTGATTTTTCACTAACACCATTTCTTCTTGTTTTGACATTATGTCATCAAGGAGCTGATGGACCGACCCAGTTTCCCTGACCTCTTATTTTCAGGGTGTGTTAGACTATTTGGCCACCACTCATCCCACCACACAGCCCCATTTTCAGGTACTGACACTTCCTCCTCACACTGCTGACTTACAGTACCTGTATTTTCAATAGAATTTTGCCTCCTACATTTGTTTAGTACCTTTCCAGCATTCTAATTTTTGCTAAAGCAGTCACTCATATTATGTATTATTTTGCTATCTCACCTAGCTTTATATAAGTACGTTCTTTAAGATCACTGATTATTTTATCAAGTCAATTGTCTATTTAATTATATCATTTTGACTTCACTGAGTTTCATATGATGTGTTTTCTTTTGTTTCTTCTTATTAATCTATTTTTTGTGTCCTCTATAATTATTTCATACAATTCTTTTTTATTTCTACTTTACTTTTTATTTTATTTTTTTTCAAAACTTTATTGATGAACAGATAGCAATGAGACAGTTTCAAATCACATCGGTAGTACAGTTTCAATAACTAATACACTGCATATATTCTTCTTAGAGGATAATTGCTGTACAAGATGCGGACCTGAGATCCTATTTACAAACGCCATTAGAACAAATCATTCTATTCATTAAGAGAATGTAACTATACATCTATCCTACCCACTTTGAATACACAGATACAAAATGGACATTCATCTGTATAGCCCTTTTTTTCTAAGTTCCGCTATTTGAATATTATAGGTGTGTAAACTCACCAAAATATTCTAAAAGAGGCCAGTAGCCCATAATAGCATTGGGTCTTCTGTTTAACTGGCAATGTCAGAAATTATTGACCTGAGTCTCCCACAGCTCAACGTAACAGCATGGCTTTATTTCCTATATATTGTCTTCATACTTTTCTACTGGATGTTTAAGACCAAGGTAAAGCAAGACCTATGCAACAAGAGTTGTAGCTTTTGGGTCTGAGAAGGTCAGTGAAATCCCCTCAGGATTTATCCTGAGATGCAGTACCTCAGATTGTAGAACTATTGTCAGTGTCAGCCATGTGGATGAGTCATGGCCATTGCTTGGCCCATGTGCTCTCTGTGAAACCCTGAGAGAGTGTCTTCTCCCCATGTGACTCGCCTTAGGTACACTCTACATCATCGATCACTTTCCTCTTTGGCCACATAATCTTCTTGATCAGAAAATTTGGGACACTACCAAGGTACATGACGTTACAGTACAAGTTCTCATATGTCCTGAGTCTTAATTGACCTTAGAAGATTAGGGCCAAAATGTTGACTTTCCTTGTAGCCCTCCTTTTTCTCTAATTTTGGTCTGCAAACTTAGGTTCTTAACTATCCAGAAGACAAGCTTATTATTATTAACAAATGACTTAGGCTATTAAGCTTAACCTCACTATGCATTTCAAACATCTTAGGCATAATAAGGAACAGGTATTTTTCATCAAGTATTGATATGTTGAAATTTAAGTCCTACATAATATGATAAAAAACATTTAAAAATTAGCTTATATTTTAAAAATAGGATAAAGAATTATATACTTCTCATGTTTGCAAATAAGTCCAAAAATCTCACCATATACAACCTTGAAGCAGGACAGTACCACAATATTCCCTTTCCAATCTCTTGCTTTCATTCAACACCCCTACTTCTTGAACATCCACCTACCCAAGAGACATCATAGCAGTAACTGGCATGTCATGACAAGCAGCCCATATTCAGAATACCAGAATGACAGGCACT
>NW_004524721.1:1254110-1263336 GCF_000260255.1 Octodon degus
ACTGATATGAGAAAGATAGACAGACAAGGACAAAAGACTGAAAAGGAAGATGAGGCTTGAGGTTGCTGGCAAGAAGCTTAGAGTCAGGGTGAGTATTCAGCATGTGTAATACCAAGGATTTGATCACCAACAACACTCTGACTTCCAAATACACAGGCACATGCACAGAAAAAGGTGGAGTTGGTAAAGAGAAGGCAGGAGTAGGACATGGAAAGGAGGAAAAGGAAGAGGAGGAAGACAAGAGAAATGAGAGAAAGAGAGGAAGGTAGACAGACATACCTGCTTCCTCTGTTACTGCCTATACAGAATATTGTGAGACCACTTTGCTATTTGAGAGGGAGTCTTGCAGAAATTGGAACAAAAATGTGATGCACTTGTGGAGTCCAATTTTGTTCTTCTAATTCACAACTATTCTCTAGGGGCCAGCCATATATCTCAGTGGATTAAAGTGCCTGCTTAGGCAGGTGCAACGACTGGGGTTTCATCCCTGGTATGCCATGCCAGCCCCATCCCCAGGGTATGCTGAGAGGGTGACTGATACTGGGCATGATGGCACATGTCTGTGAAACCAGCTCTTGGGTGACTGAACACAGGCCAGTCACTGTGAGAGTGATCTGTGCAGTGAGATCCTGTAGACATTGTACTAAATAATTAAACATATAAAACAAAATAAACTATACTCCAGGTCTACCATGGGCCAGTAAGAAGCAGTGGAGCCAATCATTAAGCCCAACAGTTCTGTGATCCTGAGGCAACTCAGCAGGCTGTAAGAATACACAAATGTGATTTTAAATACTATCATTAAAGGATAATTTTTAAATGACATTTTTATGTCAATAACTTATCACCACATAGGCAAATTTCCAATATTATGAGAATAATTAAAACTGGGTGTATTTATATGCTTCATAATATAAAATGTATAAAGAGAATTATATAAAATGCAAATTTAAATGTTTACTTATTATTGAAAATGAATATTGTTTTTATATTCAATATAATCTGTAAAAATATGATTCTTCAAAATATTAAAATAATTCAACTTTTAATTTTCTAAAAGAATACTTATACATACAAAATCAGGTAAGTGGTGAAAATATTGAATGTTTTTTAATACAAATAAAAATCAGAAGAGCTGAAATAGCACTCTTTGAACAGTTTATCACTTTAATGAAAACGTTGCATTGCCTTCTTATTGTTTGTATCTAGTTGTGCCCCCAAAGTTTCATACAGTCATAAGGCGGGGACTTCTAGAGTTTGAGATTAACTCATGTTCCACTGGGATTATGGGTCTTAGTACTGCTGGGATTATGGGAGTGAGTGCTAAATCCAGCCTGGGGCAGATGGCCTGAATGTAGCATAAGAGAAAAAGAGAGACAGACTTCCTCTCTGGGGCCATCACTGCCTCTCCGCTTTTGCTCTCTTGCTCTTTGCCACCGCTATGAACTTTTGCCCTCTGTCATGTGCCAGTCTGCCTTGGAGTCAGCTGAGTATGGACTGAAACCTCCAGTGACTGTGAGCTAAATAAACCTTTCCTTCCTTCAGTTTAGGTGTTCAGGTATTTATCCCAGAAAAGAGTAACTGAGACATGCTTATGCAGTAAAACACAAATACTTAAGTTTTTTGAATTTGCATTAAATGCTTTTATTTCTGTGACAGTACCTTCAGGTTATTTCTGAGTATAATTTATTGAAACCTCCTTTTATGGAGATATTAAATAATTTGTCTAGATACTATGGTAGAATTTTGCATTTTTGATACATTAAATTTCTTTCTGTCTCATGTGTTGATTATTAAATCCACGTTAGAATGTATAAGTTACATAGGCAAAATATGTTATAGTCAGTTATTCAGCTAGATCATCCAATATTCCTTCAAGTTGTATCAATTTGTATTCTGTTCCAGTATTTTAAAAACCTTTGATTTTTGTACACTGATCCTGAAAAATGAGCTGTATCATCCCAGGGAGAAGGTGTTCACCTACCTACTTTCAGGTTTGCAAATGAAGGAATTTTCAAACATGGGTTTGATGCCTATGAAACATACTTCTTTATTCTTCTACAACATCAATTTCAATATCTGATAATAAACTATATAATAAAAATGCTATCCATTTGCAAACTATGGTCAAAAATTTTCTTATTCCATGATAGCATTGAAATAGACAACAACAACAAATAAAATTTGGTGCAAAAGGCCAAAAGAATAATCAAATGAATTATTCAAGCCAGTATTGTTGAAATCATTGTTGATACCTGTATATTTTAAAGTCCTTGTTTGCTTTTTAAAATGAAAATATTTCTTAACCTAGAGATGAATTTTCTGCAGTCACCAATAAATGACATCTTTATTTATTTATTTCCTTTTGAAATCTAGATGTTGATCTCACAGTATCATTAGCAATTTCTGGAAATCCTTAGACTTTTCAGATTACAAGATTTACTGAAAATCCTGATGCGATCATTTGGCTTTTGTGTATAAAAGAGGAGCTCAAGATTATACATGGAAAACAGACAAACAAATAAGCCAAAAGTTAAAGCAACAGAGAACTCCTAGCCAAGAGAGAGTGACTGGGACTAGATATACTCTCCACTTCAATTAAAAATCAGATTTAACATTAGAAACATAAGTGGTTAAGACAATGAACAGCAGATTTTAGAGTGAAGGGGCCACAGAGAAACAGAAAATAAGTGAAATAAGACCCAGATTTCTGCAATTTACTCCCTAGAGCCAATTTCTAGACAAAGCTCAGAGAGTATTCATAAGATTTTGCCTCTATTAGTAAGAAATGAATGCTATTCTGGCTCTACAAATTTTCTTTGAGTTTGGAAAAAAAAACCCTCAAAAGATAGAACTATTACCAAATAATGAAACTGGATCTCAGAACAGAACTCAACAATATTTACAGAGATAGAAAAATTATGACCCAAGAAGATACATTTCAAAATGGTTGCCATCTAACAAAACTTTTTGGATTTAGGGCTGGCCAGATAGCTTAGCAGACTAAAGTGCCTGCTTAGGCAAGCACAGGGACTGGATTTTGATTACCTGGCTCCACATGCCATTTCTCCCCTACCCCCAGAGTGCATTGAGACAGCAACTGAGACTGGGCCTGGTGGCATACACCTATAATCCCAGGGCTTGGGGAACTGAAAACAGGAGGATAACTATGAGTCCAATCTGTGTAGTGAGACCATGTAGACACTGTACTAAAATACATTAAAACAAAAATTATGGGCTTACAAAGAAGCAGCAAAATATAACTCATGATAAGAACAAAGAAGTCAATAAATTGAAACTAACAGAAAATAACACACATAGAATTAGTAGAAAAATCGGGGAATAATTCTAACTGTACTTCATGTTTTCACAAAGCTAGAGGAAAGTATGGACATGTCATATGAAGACAGATAATATGTTAAAAGTCCTTAACTGAGCTTCTGGTTATAAAACTATGCATATCAGATAAACATCATGTTCTTCATGGATGACTAAAGAACACAAGAAATAGCAAATTTGTACATAAGCATAGGTGTCAGTTTCTTTTTAGCTAATTTCTTGTAAAAGAAAAATTTGCTTAAAGTAAAAATATGTTCAGAAAAAGCAATATACTGAAAAAACCCAAATATGGTACTAAAATGCATGGTAACAATTATTTGAAAATTCAAGAAGGGGTCCCAGCAAAACAACTCAGCAGACTAAAGTGCCTGCATAGGCAAGTGCGGGGACCTGTGTTTGAACCCTGGAACCACATGCCATGCAGGTCCCAGTCCCAGGTGTGCTGAGTCTGCCATAGAGACTGGACATGGTGATTGAAGGCTGCAATCCCAGTACTGGGGAGGCTGAAAACAGGAGAATAACTATGAGTCCCTGCTGTGTAGTGAGACTTTGTGCCAAATATATTAAAAATAATAAATAAATAAATAAATAAATAAAATAACATATACTAAAAATTCAAGAAAGGGAAGTAGAGAGTCATTATACTATATATTAAGGAAAATAATATGAGCGGACTTTACATTGTGTATAATTAAAGATATATTTCTTAACTTCAGAAGCAACTACTAAAAACACACACAAACACCCACATTCACACCAAATAAGAGATATAGACAACAGGGGATACTATTGAATAACAAAATTATTTAATTAACCAAAAGAAGTTAGACAAAAGTGAAAAGAGAAAAAAATTCATCACAGAAGGCGAAATGCTACATTTACAATGAGTGATATCTATATTGTGCTATTTTTTATGTGTTCTAAATATACCAATTAAAAGGCATAGATTCTAAGATTAGCTACAACAAAAATAAAACCACTTAACTATCCAATGTCTATGGTATACCCTTTTTAAATATAAAAGCACAAAATGTATAAAAGTAAATGAAGAAAAATTTATATCAAGCTACTGTAGATCAAAAGATACCTAAAATGGCTATAGGCTTTTTTAAAAAACAAAATATTTCAAAACAAAGAATATTCTCAAAGGCCAAACAATCATCTCTAAATGAAAAAGTGCTTCAAGTCAACACAACACCATCTTGATAATGCCTCCCTATCAGTGAAGTCTGACATAAATCTACTGAAAACTTGAAATTCTCACTACCAGCTTTCTGAATGATGCTTGATGTCTGACTTTTTCTCTCAAGTTTATCTTGTTTCTTTCTTATTTTTTGTTGCACAATTTCAATTTCAATAGTTTTCTTTTTTCAATAATTTTCAATGAAAATTATTCTCTTCTCTATTCTGGGCAGCTTTGCAGACTGAATGAGGATTTTAGTCATCAACCATAAGGTTATTTGTCATATGTTATCAGTCAGAGCTGAAAGAAACAATGAGAAGACTGGATTAATATAGCCTCATCTGTCTCACGGAGTTTAGTCTTAGTCTAAGCGAGCCCAGAGCCACCAAGACTTCTCACATTTATTGAGGGCAACAAACAGACTGAGGAATGTGCATAACTACTTTGTTGTAAACAAGCTGCTATTTACATTGCCTTCTGGCATTCATCAAACTGTAAATTTCCATATCACTGGTCTCTAACTGCCCAGGTAAAGGAACAAAGAACAGACAGCTGCTGCCTCCAGGAATCTGTTACTTTGTCTCCAGCTTGTCAGAATTACAAGGGACCAATTTCAATTAGGCTCTGTTCTTTGTTCCTTGCTCCCTTGGGGCAGTAAGCTTCTGACTCATATCACTACATTATTTTTCAGGGAACCTGAATTTCGATGGAGAAAAGATAGGAAGAGAAACTTGTCAGCCTCTTACAAAGATTGCTTATTAATTCTGGCTGATTGAATTCTGATTTTCCATGTTAGTCATGACTATCTTTAAGAATAAGAGCTATGCAAGGTGACATCTATCTACATTTTAAAGCTTAATTGTAGCCATCTCTCAGGTTTTCATTAAACTCTATCATTCTCAGACTGTTTATTCTTCTTTGAATGTACTAAGCTCCTTCTTCTAAAGGTACTGGTTCACGTTGTGTCAGATAACTGGTTCTTAAAGCTGTACCTGTAATTGACTCCTTATTCCCTGAATTTTAGCTCAAATGTCATTCCAGAAACTTCTCCTCTAACCATATTTGCTGCAACGTGTTGACCAATCTACCATCATTCTGCTTTCTGTCACAGAAATGAGTGCACGTTTCCTTCTGTGAAACACAGCCCACTGCAGGTTTACTTCCTTGTTTCATAAATAAAATTTTATTGGCTTACAGTTATCCCTATTTTTTATTGTTCATAGCTAATTTCATATAAGCCTGAAGATTTAAGTACATTAGTTTCAATAGTATGTCTTGCATCACCTAAAATATTGTCTTTGTGGCCTCTCTTAATGTAAAAGTTTTCTGATTTCTGGTTTTTAATATTCTGTTTATTTCTTTATGCAATTTAACATGTGCAATTATCTTGTTAATATTTTTTGTAGATTAATGTCTACATTTCCCAGTCCCATAACAGTTATGAATGGTAGGTAGCTTTCTGCATTTAATCAGCTATGAATCCTTAATGTTTAATTCCATACCTGCTGAGTACAGAAAAAATATTTGTGAAATAAATGAATGAATAAATAACTATATCTCATCAGGTATTCAGCAAAGGCAATGAATACCATCTCAAGCATTTAACACATACTATAGAAGAGATAGTCTATGTTCTTCCTTGTGCAAATGCTTTGTGCATGTTTTACAGCCATATTTCATAGGTGAAGAACCAATCTAGTCTAAGTTCAGTGAGTGGGACTGGCATGGCACGCTGCTTAAAACAGCAATAGTAAATGAGACAAACTTCTGAGAGTATGGCGAAACAAATGAGCTGGGTCACTGGAGCAATAAGATATTTGTTTTTGTTTTTGTTTTTTTCAGAAAATTCGAATTAAGAGTGTGACTCCTGAGTTGAGTTTCTTTCTGTTCTGAGATGCTTGAAAGATCATTTTTTTAATTCGTTCTTACATTATACTTGAGCTAGCTTGAGCATATACTAGAACTGTGTCTTCAAAACAATATATTGAGACATATAATATCAAAATTGTAAGCCAATAAATGAAAGATGACCATTATATTCTCATAGAAAAGGTAATTTAAGATGTAACAGGACTTTTTTTTTTTTTTTTTTTTTTTTTTTTTTTTGTATTTTAGGAAAGTGACTACAGGGCTGTCAGGATCTCACTACTAGATCAGACTCCTAGTGATCCACCAGTTTACAGCCTCCCAAGAGCTGGGATTATAGGTTCACACCACCACGCCCAGTCTCAGTTGTCATCACAGTTTGCCCCAGTTGCGGGGGCGGGGCAGCGTGGCAGGCCTGAGGTTTGAAGCCTCCTGCTCCTGCTTGAGTCGCTTTACTCCACTGAGCTATTTGGCTGGCCCTCAGAAGTATAATATGATGAGGTTGAGATTATGAGCACCTATGAAAACAGCAAGAACTATGTTTTCAAACATTTTATATTAGCCAGCTACTTAAAGATGCAGTACTATGCCAGTGAAGTTACAAATCAAAAGAAAATCTTCAGAGCATAACTAAGCATGAATATTATTTTTATTATATATCTATAGAAATGACATTTACTCTCTAGATTTTTAAAAATAAGTAAAAAGTGTGGTTAGAGTACCTTTTTTGCCTTGGAAGTTGTCTTTACAACTTTATTCAGGCAGTAAATTATTAATACATTGAAGCGTTAATGACACTTAGAAATTTTAAGGAAAATATAGAATTACAAAACAATATCAACAATAGTTTAAGAAATTACAATTTGTCCTCCAGCATGATTACTACATGTAAAAACTTTTCCATGAACTATAAAGCATCAGTTAAAAGTGCCCAAAGCAGAATTTTCCTTTTCATCTTACACTCTTATAATTAGAAGCTAATTTTAAGAATATATCATGTTGGGGAATGGACATAATTTTGCTAGTATTGCACTAACAATGTTTCATATTTTCTGAGACTTGTCATACAAATTATTGTTATTTCTAATATTTTTCTATAGTAAATATCTCATGTCTTTTCTTTAGCTATTCTAGTCTTTGTCTTATATTTTGTATAATCCTGCTCTTCATTTTAGCAATTTTCTTTGTTTTCTTTATGTATTCCTGGCCATATACTGCTTTGATCAGTTTCATTTTCATGTATTATGTGATCTTTTCTTCTTCCAAGAATAATACTAAAAACTCATTTATTTGATTTACAGTCTTTAAACATATATCCCACTGATCTGCAATCAAAATTATAAAAAAAAGACAAAAAAATGAAGACCAAAATAACAAAGTTAGACACGTTATATTGAGACAGTTACTCATATAGTTTGATCAGATAATTCTTCAAATAAAAATAATTTATTTCTTGTTATATTAAATTATAATTATTTATAACAATAAAATATCCTATCAAAGTATTCTAAATCAATGGCATCATTTTAAGGCTGATCTGAGAGCTAATAAAATAGATCGTGAATCAACTTCAAATAACAGTACCTATAAAATATTAGAATGTGATTTTATCTTCTTCAGTCAATTTCAACTTTAGGTTCACTGGCATGCACAACAGTATTGATCTGAAGTTATTTGTACATTCATAAATATGCAGTCAGCAGAGGTATTTAAGAAATCATACCAGATATATACACTTGGAGATGTAAGTATGGGTTTTAAAGATAATGGATAAAAGCCAGAAAAGATTTCTGCAGAATGTGACTCATGACTCTTGACATCTGTGTTATCTGGATAATTAATATATTGAAAACAGAGCAAACATCAAATGAGAAGAACCATGAGACTACGATGAATTACATAAATGGTGCTTAGGTCAGTAACATTGGAAAATATAGTTTCCCTCTTAAAACGCCAATAATCCTGGTACTCAGGTCATCACAAACTGTGAGCAATATGAAGAATGTCTTATTTCCTTAAACAGGAGAAGATCTACTAAAGTAGTTCAATCAGGAAAGTCATTTTTAAACAGTAAGCAGACATTAGCTTTCCCATTAAAACATGGCTATGATAGTAACAAGCGAGGAGACAAAAAAAAGAGCAGTGAACCTCAGAACTGAGAGGGAAAAATGAACCTGAGATGAGAGGAGCTGCTGGTTGGGTGTGTGCTTTACAGAGCGTAAGTACTGGTAGATACGTAGGATGAGAGATGCTTGGATTACAGATAGTTGACAAGCATTTAGATATCTGCCTGTTTGTGCATTTCTTGTTTTGATATTTATTTTAATATTCCACAATCGTTTTATTTTATTAAGTGTATATTTTTATTTATTTTCTGAATCTTTATAAGAACTGCTTTGAATCTTGTAGGGAGCCATGGAAGCTGGAAAATCAGTCAAAGATGTGTAGGTGAGACTAGGCCTCAGTGCGCAAAGCAAACAAGCTACCTCAGTCCTGAGCATCCTGGCTGGTTAAGGTTGGCTGCTAGTCACTAGGTAACCTTGCATCACATGTTACTAACTTTGCAACAGGCATAAACAAACACAGGTTTCATTATGCTGATGTTTGAGTCTTGCCCCATCAGACAGACTACCAACCATTTCTCCCAGCTTTTGTCTTCCTATCTTTCTCATTCCTGTTGCCTTGTCTCTCCAGGTAGAACCTTTCAAAGTAAGATCAACGGTTCCCTACAGAATCATTCTTTTTCTTTTCTTCTACTTGCCCATATGGAGTTAAGTATTATCGAGAAGTTTTTTTATTTTAAAATTTTATTTTATGACTATAATGTTTTATTTCATC
>NW_004524721.1:1263436-1271134 GCF_000260255.1 Octodon degus
CTACTAGATTGGATTTATAGTGATCCACCTGTTTACAGTCTCCCAATAGCTGGGATTACAGACTCATGCCACCACCCCCAGCCACCTCAGCACATCCTGGGAGCAGGGCCAGCATGGCAGGCAGGCCAGGGGATTGAACTCTGACCCCTGTGCCTGCCTGCAGGTGCTTTAATCTGCTGAGCTATTTGGTCAGCCCTAGAATTTTCATTTTAGGTATATTAATGTATACCGGGATAATTAATTTTAAAGGAGGAGACTACAGTAAGAATTTGATGCAACTGAAGTAGTTATAGAACAAAATAAAATGAAAGTTAAACCCATTTAAATAAGTCTACATTCATAGTCATTTTAGCTCAAATTAAATAGATTTCCCTGAATATAAACATGATACTGTTCATTCTGTTAAATTGGATGAAAGCATGGCAACTCTGCCTCACACGATGGGTGGGGTTAACTTTTGAGAGGTCCAGGCAATAACTAGAATATCTGCTTCTAAACAGTGAACAACATACTGTGAGGTGGGAAAAACAAAAGCAACTGAATTCATTCTTTCAGTGTTTTTGGGCTTATTACTAACAAGAGTGGTCTACCAATTGGTTGATTTTTCTAATCATTTTTAGAATTAAAAAAATAAAAAGAATATTTAGATCTATCTATCCCAATGTATTTCTCCCTAGGGTACTAGAGTAAGGTTGTAAGAGACTATGCTTTGAGTACTATGGTGTTAAGCAAAGCAATTTTACATAAACCTTTCTGGAATCAATAAAACATCAATGTTTAAAAGTGACTTAGAGAACCAGAAATATTTTAGAAGATCATCATTACCAAAATATTAATGTTAAGGTCAGTCAATACATTTAATGATTGTCTATTTATGGAACATTGTGTTAGATAACTTATAAAATTGTTAAAACTGATAAACTATATGTTTAATTATGTTCATGTTATGAACTGCAGGCCCGGATGTCTAGCTTTCTTTTCAATTTGTGCATATGTTTATCTTGCCTACATGACTGAGGGGGAGCACCTGGATTGCTGTCTTTGAAAGAAGAGTGCTTTTTTTTTAATTTTGGCTGAGGCTGGCCCTAATTCTGTGTATTGATATGTAAGAGCTGCCTAAGATATTTCTTTATCTCCTCAAATGGCTTTAAGCAATGCAAATTGTCTAGCCCAGGTTGATATGTAATCTTTAAAGCAATGCAACAAGTCAGTATAGATTCCTCACCTATAGCTACCAACTAGAATGCCATGCATTCTCTGAAACTGAGGTTTGAGAAATCTTATGATGTTTCTGAGAATCAAGACACTAAAAGCACAACCTCCAAACCACAAGATTTCCTCAAACTGTTATGCAAATTACTCTTTCTGCATACCTCCCTCTGCATATTTGCACAGGTGATTTCAAGCCTCCCACCCAGCCCACTCACAGCACTCACATGCTTCCCACCAATCTCACAGTTATTCATCCCTGAGTCACTGACAAATTTATCGATTCACAAATTAATTTAAAAATTTAATTAATTTGTGAATAATTAACTTATTCACAAATAATTAATTTGTGAAGAATTAACTTATTCACAAATTAATAAAACTTGGGTTTGGCCCTGGGTCAAGATCTTTGTTCCAGTTAGCAATTGCTCTGACTGGACTTAGGACTCTCTTGTCTCCTCACCATTGTAGAAATGTTTTTGTGTCTATTCTGGCCATGGGTTGCACTAGAAGTGTAGATTGGATTCACTTATTAGAATTCCAATAACTTTTTCTCCTTCAAGTTTCTCCTCAGCAATGTCAGTCTGCCATGACACTCTGCCTTGGAGGCAACCATTTATGGATTCAAACCTCTATATACCATGAGTCAAATAAACCTTTCCCCTTTTAGCTTTGGTTGTTGAGTACTTTGTCATAGCAACCAGGAAAGTAACTAAGACAAATAATATACACTTATAATGAAATCAGAGCTTGGAGGCCTTGAAACAAAATAAGAGGATTCCAAATGTGTACTCCTCTGGACAGTAACAAGGCCGGTTGAGTAGGATCTCTATATGTGACAAAGATGATTATATCCAATTCTGAACTTATTAATATTTCTTTAAAGAGTTAGCTAGTGGCATTAAGATTCCCAGAAAGAATTACCAATAGAACATTTATCTTACTTTGGACATATTTGATGTATCTTAACTAGCATATGCATATATAAAAAACCTACTAAAATTAATTCACATAAGATATAACTTATAGTACAAGAAAGTAGTATAAATTTGTATTTTCAAAGGTGTGATATACATATATTCAAGAGTCTGGGAGGAAATGTCAGGTATTTTATTTTGTTTCAAGGCTTCCGACCTCTGATTTCACTATAAGTGTATATTGTCTTTTAACTTTCCTGGTTGCTGAGACAAAATACCCAACATCCAAAGTTAAAAGAGGAAAGGTTTATTTGACTCATAGTATATAGAGGTTTGAGTCCATAAATGGTTGACTCCAAGGCATAGTGTCATGGCAGACTGACATTGCTGAGAAGAAACTGTTCACGAAGAGCAAAAGTTAGAAAAGCAAGCAAGCAAAGACAAGCCTCTTTCTCTCCCTTATATCATATCCAGGCTGCCAGAATTAGGACAGTGCTAAGCCAATCGATGGGTTGCTTTAGTAATCACCCATCCTTAATCCTAATACCCTCATTTGTAGCATTGCACCATGAATTAACCACACACTCTAGATTCAACCAATTCTGAAAAAGCCCTACCTTTGACTAGAGGAGGCTTTGGAGGACATCTTGACATAAGCTACACCACTATTATTAGAGAAGATAACTCAGGAATATTAAAGTTAAAGTTATTTTTTATATTTATGACTCCCTTATTCTCTGTTTCAGGAACATAAAATATAAGCAGGAAGTCTCTGTGGATGAAGATTGCAAGTGATTTCTCCCGACAATTTCCATTCAAATCTAATTGCTCTTGCTGGTCCCAGACCTTCCACAGTGCATAATTCCACCACTTCAGACTTCACAGATTCTGTTAACTCAGTTCTCACACTCATTTTTCATTGTATAGACAGGTCCTTACAATCCAGTGTCTGAAGAGGGATCATTTCTTGGTCCATCGATGACACTTCTCTTTTTTTTTTTTTTTTTTCTTTTGCTACTGGGAATCAAACCCAAGACCTTGTGCTTGCCAGGCAGCACTTGTGCCACGAAGCTATATTGCTGGCACAATATTTTCTTGCTTTGACCTCACATAGCAGTAGAAAGATATCTTTCTGAAGGTTGTGAGGTTTCTGGTTTTTTGTTTTGTTATGTTTAGGGTTTTTTTTTTTTTTTTCTTTTTTTTAAGTATAGAACCCAGAATCTTTGAGCTTCATTTTGTGTCTGCTTGTTTTGTTTTTTATATATTAATCTCATTCACAAGACTCCATTCTCATGAACTCTGATCTCTTCATCAGGGCTGCACCTCCTAATATCATCACTTTGAAGAGGAAAATTCCAACTTATGGATTTCTGAGGAACAAAAGCATGGCATAGTATGCATCAATAGACTATTTTATAAAGACAAAAGTCAACAATTATTTTTGCTAGTTGCTGTAAGAATGTCTAATTATTTGGAAACTGATTATACTTATTAATATTTTCAAAGCATCAAATTAAGCAAAGGCTTGGTAGCAGGCACAGGAGTCTACTGGTAAGTAAGACAGACCTTGCCCTCTGTTGACCTTAGAGATTCGCGAATATGAAGTTTGCTGTTACAGTTCAGTATTATACCGTAAGTTCTGCGGTAAGAATTAGTGTTCAGGATGTTGGGATTTTTGTAGGAAATCACATCTAAAATGATATGTTAAAAAATTAGAGTGAGTTAGTCATATTCATGAACAGAAAGTAATATTACAGAAAGGAAATATAATTTTTATATGGCTCTGAGATTGAAAAATAGCAGAAAAGTTTGGAAGAGCAGAAAATCATTTTGTAACCTGTGCACTGGGATAGAAATGAGTGAGGAAGGAAACTGAAGCAAAGGTAAGGACCAAATAAAAGCAGAACTTGTAAGTCAAGTAGTGTGGACAGAAGCCTATGAATCACAGAGAGCTGCCCTTCAGTAAAATTCACTAAGACTGTACTATGGAGGATGTATTGCAGGCAGACTTGTTAGAAGATTAGAAGTAGGAGTTATCATGTGAGGAAGGCCAATAATCTAGTTGACATATGATAGTGCCTAAGATAGTGACAGGGCTTGGGTGGAGAAGTTAATAGAATTGAAAGATAGAAAAAGGTTTAGACTCAAGTTGACCAGGCTATCATTTATCTGTTGAGGTTAGAAAAAAGAAAGCAAGTCAAAAATGAGTCTCAATTACTTTCCTAAACATTTTTTATCATTTGAACATGCAGCAGAATTTTTATAAGGAAGAAAAATAATAATACAATATTGTTTTGATCCACTGATGTGTTCAAGGCCATCTGCTATTGTAGCATAACACAGAATTTTCTGACTACTGCAAATCATGAGGAATGTATCATATGTATATATGTATATAAATAACCTTAATAAATACTAAAGTTGAGGTAATCTGGTGGTAAATTTGTCTTCTGTATAAATTATGATCTAGTCTTCAACATTATAAGACTATGTGAACACTAATGAGAAATAAATGGTAAAAATCTTTGTCTGCATTTTAAAAAACAGTAAATCAAGTTTATTGGGCCCCTTTGAATTTATAAATGAACAGTCTTATAGAAACAGCAACATATTACTGAAAGAAAAAACATTTTCTCTCTCCCTCTTCTTGTCTACTTATAGAGTTTAAAAGGCTTGCAGGAACTGACAGCAATCCACTGATATAACTAATGTACTACAGCCAGGATTTTCCTTAAATTTTACTTTGTTGTAAAATTCTATGAGTCAGCTTCTCCTGATTCTCATTAGCAAATACCATCTTCTACCACTGTTAAATACTAAATATTTTTTTAAATTGTATCATAACCATAGGCATCTTAGAGATAACTAGCTTTCTTGCTAAATACAGTGATTAAACTGACGAAATTTATTTTATAAGTAGTGGAGACCAGAGAGATAGCTCAGAAGCATAAGTACCTGTCTGAAAAGGGTAAGGTGTCAAGTTCGATCCCTGGTACTTCAAAAACAAAATTAAATAAAATTTGCTTCTTCAGAAGTAGTGGGGAATGTCACAGTCTAATGATGAAAACATATCAAACTTTATCATCTGGCGGGCATTATTCCTTTTAATTCTCCCCTCTTTTTAGATACATATTTTGGCTCTCTCCTTGTCTTATTTTTCTCTCATTGCTGTAATGACATGCCTGACACCCAAAGATAAAATGGGAAAGATTCATTTAGCTCATAGTTTGTAGAAGTTTCAATTCATAATAAACTGACTCCAAAGCAGGGTGGTGCAGAAGGCAAAAATCCAAGATAGCAGAAGGTAGCAAAAGCAACAAAAGCAAAACGAGGCAAAGAAAGCCTTTTTTCTCTCTTTTGTAGTGTAATCAGGCTACCTGACCTAGGGTAGGTCCCTTGCATCCAAATCATCTCCATTCCCTCCTCTTGCACAGTTTGATCATGCTTACAAAGTGAGAACTTCTTTCCTCTACTAAGTCACTTAAACTTCTAAACATATCAAGTTGATGCAATGTATCAAACATTACACTCCTCCCTGTTTTCTGTTTAGAGAATACAGTGATATTGTGAATATTTTATGGACATTTCACTTTCCTTAAGAGTTTTACCTGTATTTCTTCTTGCATACTTATAGCTTGCAATGGTACAAAAATACATTATAATTACACATATAATACATAAAGTAGTCTCCCTCCTTTTTAACAATTTGATAAAATACTAAAATACATTATAATTAGACATATAATTCATAAAGTAGTCTCTCCCCCCACCAACTTTTTTTTTTTTTTCAGAACCGGGGATTGAACTCAGGCCCTTGTCCTTGCCAGGGAAGTGCTTACTCCACCAAGCCATCACCCTGGCCCCCTCTCCCCCTTTTTAACAATTTGATAAAATACATTCAATTTTCCTACCAGCTCTTAAGGAAAGAATGATGGAATATGGGTTCCTACAAGGAAAGAGTAAATGATTCCCAAAGACTAGTCCAGTCATGGCTATGCTAAAAAAATTAAAGTGATAAAAAATACTTTTATGAGAGGGATATGAAATCCTAGATCATGCTATCATCTCATTTAATGGAAACATGGGAAACATAATTGCTCAAGTTTAGATAATGAAAAAATTCTACTCACACTGCTGATAATAATAAATATTAAAGATTTGCATGGATTTTTCTTGTAACACTTTTATGGCAAGAGAAAAAGGAAACGTACAGTTGAAAATATAGAATTTAATTCCTAATTTATCATTTCAGAGATAAACAAGTTACCCAGGGGATTTTTCTCCCCTTTAACAGCATGGATGTGAATGGTTCTTGTAGTGCATCTTTGTCATGGGAACTTAGCAATGAGATAAAATATCAGCTGTATATTTCATGTGGAAATTTGCTTAGGAAGACAGTTGCCACGGAAATGCCTGGCAATAGTAATTTGATTTTGTGTTGTATGAAACTGAGGAGTTTACTTTCTAGAGATTATTCTTCTTGTACTTGTAACTTTGGGAGGTGGAAAGAACTATTGTTTTTTCAGACACTTTTGCATATCTAAAACAATCTACTTCATTTCAGAACAGAGGTGGAGAACTCTGCCTGCCTCAAGCTTTTGCACTGTAGTTGCATTTCAGCTTTGAGCCCTTGGAAGTTTACTTAAAATAGATGCAGCTGGGAGATGTAAAAGACTCTTATGAATGAGCAGAAACGAGGAGAATTATATTCCACAGGGAAGTCTCTCAATGAAAAATCTGGTAAACAGACTTGAGGGGAAAAGAATAGGAAGCAGATGCTGGCTGATAAGAATCTGTTTATTTTCACTGGGAGACACCAGTGTGGACGTGCTGAGTTTGAATGAGGTTTGACTAAGCTGCTTTTTTCCTGCAGGTGGCTGGGCTGCAGAGACTGAAATAACTTGATAAAAAGATAAAATTCATTTTACCTCTGTGGCTTAAAATGAGCAGTAGTTTCATTCAGTTCTGGGAATTCACAATGTCTAATAATGACAAAATAAAAATTTTAACATAGCCTTAAATATCTGCACTCCAATATCAGTGCCACGTGTCATGGAGAAGTGAAAAAAAAGACAAATTCACACTCCCCTGTCCTCTGCCTCCCTTTGACTCCCACAGCAATCCAAGTAAGGAAACACTGCGTTGTGCAGATTGGTCTGAAAAGTTTCATTGGATCTGACATAAGTAAGGATTATCTTTTATGTCCTAGGTTTTAAAAAACCTTCCCCTAAACAAGATCCAAAATCTTTTTGTTAAAAGGAGACATAGAAAGGTTGTGTAAAGATACAGGAAGAGAAACAGATTTATCATTACAAGTATTAAAAATTTAGCAATACTAGATATTCTATTAAAATGTGTTTCTTAAAGATGTATTTTTCCCAAAGTAAACAGAAACAGTACTAATCTTGCTCTATGAGTCTACTTACTCTCTCTGAGGAAAGGAGAGCTGTCCAAATGTCTATCTCCCCTTTATCTTTCTTCACTTGTTGCCAGACATAGTCAATGATTTCAGAGAAGCCTATGAGGGATCCATTGGTAGAAACTGACTCCTTATTTTTATTTATTTTATTTA
>NW_004524721.1:1272019-1277572 GCF_000260255.1 Octodon degus
AAAACTTACAAATATTATCATCTGAACCTCTGAGCCATCTGTAAGTTCTTACCGGTAAGACATCTGTATCTGTTCTGTTCGGGTGCCCATCTGGGAGTCCTAGGCAGTGTTAGACATAATGATAGCCCCTGGACTCAACTCCCTCCATGATGACGGACGGATTGGAGTCTTGGATCTGTTTTTGTTTCATTTTTGTGTGTTTCGGCTGATTGTCGATTGTCTGTCTAATAACTATGTGTCAGTGTGCTTCTGTTTCTGTGTCTTTGTCGCCCCTATAATGTCTTCTAAATAATTTTTAGGATTTCAGACAATGAGCCTGAGTATGGAGACTCTGTGTCCCCCAGAAAATGTTGGACTTTCTCCAAATTGGAATGGCCCTCCTTCTCCTAGGCTGCTTGGTCTCTGCAGGGCTCTCTTAACCTTTCTTTTGCTTACTAAGTCTAGAGAGTCATCTTTGGAAATCTGGGACACCCTGACCAGCTCCCTTACATTGGGGGAGCTTAGATTGATCTTGGCCATGAACCTCTGAAATGGCTCAAGGTTTGCTGTTTCAGACACCGTCCCCAGATGACCAGCCAATCCCACATGGTCGCACCAGCAGCTCCAACTGATAAGATGGGGCTGTGACCTCTGACCATCACCCTCAGGACCCACTTATCCTACCTGCCACCCAGTACAGATAAATTCATTATGCAGTTGTTAAAATATTGGTCAAAATGTGTTGGTAAATCTAAGCTAAAACATGGAAATGTTATAAGGTTATGATGCTTCTTTAATGGGATATTTTATGACTGTTTTGTATTTGTATACAATGCATTCGAACTGGTTGCTAAATGTACTGATATTCCTTGCTTGACTTTAGACATTAGAGCTAGAGGAAATGTTTGTAACCTTCTAGTAAATTTTATGTAAATTTCTGAAAAATGGGATCACTCCTTTAGAAATTAGGCTGAGGCAGCATACAATAGTTTACATCCTACAGTGGATGTCAAGGAAATAATTTACACTTGTGTTTTACACATTAAGAGTAAAGAGATTTTTGTCAGCCTTAAAGTAATGTGTTTTACGAATATGTAAAATTTGATTGCTAGATGATAAATATAGGTTTCACCTGTGAGCTTCAAGTTTTAATCTTTTCCAGTTGCTAAACCTGTTTACCTAGGTGATTAGGTGAAAAACACAAGTTTCTGGAGATTTGGGTGGCTCAGTGCATGGGGCCAAATCTTCCTGCCAACTGTTCTATCTATCTCTAGAAGAGACTTTTGTAGCTTAAAAAGTGCTCACTTCAAATTGACCTTTTAATGCAATGGTTATGCTTCCTTCTGTAAGACTCCTGTCACCAGAACAGTAGTCTTATGTTCAGATTTTGTTTGCCTTAAGAAAGTCATTCTAGTTTTGAAATGCAGATGTAGGCTACAGGAGAAACAGGAAGTTCAAGAGCCTAAGGCTGCTGCTTCCTGACCTTGGGAGCCTAAGGATAAGATAGACTTAATCACAGCCTTGCCCACCCTTACTGAAAGTAAGGTTTCTCTATTTGCATTCTAAAAGGGTGGGCTTCTAAAACAGCTATAATACAAGGCTACACCCATCCTTAGCTGAGTTTATGCAAAGATAATATCTTTTAAAGAAGTAAAAAATACAGTTTAAGTTTAGAATTTACAGTTTATGTGCCTTTTGCTCTGTGACCTAAAACAGATGTCAGATTTAAAAACTCTTTAGATGACCTTGATAAGTACATTGATGTCTTTAGAGGATTTATTAACTAGATTGGAAGATGTAATGTTAATCTAAAACCAAGCTTTGACTTCTATGAAAAGGCAGGCAACATTATAAGCTGATATATTTCATTTGGAGATAAATGTCATATTGTTAATTTTAAACAACCAGAATATAGACAGCCAGTCTATCTTGGTTTAGCTGTAACAGTAACTACCTGCTCCCACTGGAGCCCAAACAGTCAGACCCCTGCTGGCCTAATAGCCAGGCAGGAGATTGTAATACAAAAAATATTTTCTAATGTGTATTTTTGAAGGTCCAAAAAGAACTAAAACCAAGCCTTCAGTTATTAAATTGCAGCTGTTTACCAGGAAAAAGATAACCACCCCTCTGATTTCTTAAAATGTTTAATGAAAACCTGATAAAGCATACTTCTTGAGATGCTAATTCAGTAGGGGACCAGATTACTCTTATAGATAAGCTAATTACAGGCAGCTCCAGATATTAGAAAAAAACCTAAAAAGATAGCATTTTCTCCAGACAACTCACTTGATACTTTATAGGACACTAAGGAGAAAATGTTCTATAATCAGAACTGGGAGAAAAAACAAAGAGATCAAAAACAGCTGCCTTTGTTGTGGCCTCAAAACAGACCCTAAGTCTGATTCTCTGGGCTCCAAGAAGAGCTCAGTGATGATGAGGTTCATCTGCTACTGCTGTCAGAAGCCAGGCCACTGTAAGAGAGACTGTCTTAAGAGGCCCACAAGCCATGCCCTGACTGCTAAGGCAGCCACTAATAGTGAGACTGCACTCTGAGGCAGAGGCCCCAGAGCTCAGACTCAGCTTCCCAGATGGTCCAGTAGGACTGAAGGGCACTGGGCCTGACTACTCCCTCTGGCTGGACTGTTACCTCTACCTGTCATCTCCATGGAGGAGCCCTGAGTAATCATGACTAAAGAAAAAGCTAGCCTATTGCTGGACATTGACACAGGTCTCTTTGTCTTCTCCAACCCTGGCCTTCATTCCAGTCATCGTCATCTTGTTTTTAGCTATAATTAAAATATATTGTTCATGTACAGATAAAATCCTGTCAATGTAAGAAAGTTCTAGAGACACTGGCAACACAGTGTCAAATAGTTTGGGTCTATAGATAGAGCCACGCCTTGTCCTTAGAACATAAAACTCAGAGCCAGTGTTAAAAAGATAAATCCTTCTATAGTGCCCCTTGATTACAGTAGGGGCCATATCCCAAACTGAATGGGACATTGGTTAATCTGACTGAATACTGTGTATTTTACGATAAGTTTATTAAGTTAGCCTGGTTGATTTCTGATGTAACTCAGGTATTTCATGCTGATAGTAAACACAAGTGTAACTAGGAAAATATGCCAAACTGTACTTAAATTACTTAAAAGGATTGACAGTAAAAATAAGGTATTAAAAAAATAAGACATTCACTGTTGTTCCTTTCAATAAAACAATAGAAATTATTACACTTCCCTTAGGAAAAAAAATATATTTTTTCTTCCCTTTCTTCTTTCTTTCTTTTTTCTTTCCCCCATCTCAGTTGTCCTTCTTTTTTCTATCACATAACATAATATTGGCTTCAATCTAGTTATTTTTTATAAATTTTATTGAGAAAAAAATTGCAATTAGACAATTTCAAACAGGTTGGTAGGAGAGTTACATCAACTAATACATTTCATATCATTGTCTTTGTAGTAGTCATTCATAGCTCAAGATGCCAACATGATATCCTGTCCAAACACTATTAGTACAAATCTTTCTTCTTATGGAATTAATAGAAAATTTCTATATATTTATCCTAACAATTTTGTATATACAGATACAGAATTGTCCTTCATTTATATCTCCTTTTTATGTTTTGTTTTGTCTGAGATGTGTATTCCATTGCCATCCAAATATTTTGAGCAGTTTATTTCCCTTTCACATTATCTATTATATATTTTTGGATTTTAATTACCCTTTCAGTTTATTACACTAGGAAGGTAATAAGATGTTTACACATGTGTGTCTGATTTATCTCACTTTTGATTAAGGTGTCTAGTTGCATCCATTTAGCTCTAATCATGGAGAATATATTTTTTATAATACTCTAAGGTATAAAAATCCTACATCATTTTGTATCTATTCTTTCATTGGTGGGCATTTCAATAGTCTCCAAATTTAGCTATGACAAATTGTGCTGCTATAAATATGGTATAATATATTGCTATAGTATGATGTTTCAATTATTATGGAAGAAATACCCAGAAGGAAAATAGCTGTGTTGAATTGGACTTATAATTCTAGTTTTGGAAGAAGCTACACAGTGATTTCCATAGCAGTTGTACCAGTCTACACTCCCACCAACAGTGGAGAAGGGTTACTTTTTCCCCACAGCCCTGCCAGCCTTTGGAATTGGTTGATTTCTTGATGATAGTCTCCCTTCAGGGATGAGATGACATTTTGTTGTTGTTTTAATTTGTATTTCTCAAATGACCAATGATGCCAAACATTTTTCACATGTTTATTTGTCATTTATATTTCTTCACATGAGGAGTATATATTCAAATCATATGCTCATTGTTAATTTCATTTTTGAATTTGAGGGATTTGATTTTTTAAAATTATCTGTATGTTCTAGATGTAATTCTTTTTGCCCGAGGGAGAGATGGTTAATTATTTTCTTACTCTGTGGTTTATCTTTTCACTTTTTGGTTATTAATTTGATCATTAATTCTAAGACTCTCTAGACTCAGTATTTTAGTTCTTCCATGTAGAATACCATGCTATCTGTAAATAATAATTTCACCTATTCCTTTTCAATCTTTATGCCTTTTATTTTTCTCTCTTTTATAATTGTTGAGGCTAATGTTTCCAGAACTATGTTGAATAGGAATTGTGATAATGAAAATCCTTGTCTTATTCCTGATTTCAAAATGAAAGCTTTCAATTTTTGAACAGTATGATGTTAGAGAATTGCTGTTATTCAATCTTCTATACATTTCTTGTAGAATTCAGCAGTGAATCCTTCAGTGCCTGGGTGGAGTTTCTTCCCTCCTCAGTAGATTGTCAAAGCTCCAGAGGCATGAGGCTCTCACAGTGTTTATGTCAGGGTGATTTCTTTTGATGCAAAAAATCTTTTTAGCATGATGAAATTTCAGTTGTTGATTCTTTGAAGTGTTTCCCATGCAGTATAGGTTTTGTTCATGAACTCTTTATCTACCCTTATATCTTCAATATTTCTACCTACTTTGTCTTCCAGAAGACTTAATGGTTCTGTTATAGTATTTCATCTTTCATCCATTTTGACTTTAGTTTAGTGCATGGTGATACACATGATACACAGTTTTAGTCTTTGGCAAATAGCCAGTTTTTGCAGCACCATTTATTAAAGAGGCTGTCTTTTTTTCAGTGAACATGTTTTTCCACACTCTCAAAGCTAAGGTGGCTGAGTATTTCTCTCCTTGAGTCTGTATCTTCTATTCTGTTCCACTGATCCTCAGTTCTATTTTTTAATAATACCATATTGATTTTATCACAGTACCTTTGTAGTATAATTTCAAGTCAGGGATTATGATGCCTTCTGCCTTACCATTGTTGGCCAGAATTGCCTTTGATATTTTAAATCATTTCTGGTTCCCAGTGAATTTTAAGAATGTTTTCTCTAAATCTGTGATGTATGCAAGTAATATTTTGATAGAGATTATATTAAATCTTATGAAAATTTGGGAGTAGGGCCATTTTCACAATGTTGGTTCTTCCTATCTATGAGCAAAAAATGTCTTTCCATTTTCAGAAATCTTCTTCGATCTCTTTTCTTTTTTTTTTTTT
>NW_004524721.1:1278303-1307917 GCF_000260255.1 Octodon degus
ATGAATCCTGGAATTTATCAAAATCTTTTTCTGCATCTATTGAGATGATCATGTGATTTTTTTCTTTGGCTCTGTTAATGTGGTGTATTACATTGATTGATTTGCACATATTAAATGATCTTTGCATTTCCAGGATTAATGCCACTTGACAGTGATATAAAATCTTCCTGGTGAATTGTTGCATTCTGTTTGCTAGTGTATTTTTTTTTTGGTTGCTAGTCTTTTGTTGAGGATTTTTACATCTACATTCATTAGGGAGATTGGCCTGTTGTTCTTTTTTTTTTTTTTTGGTTGTATCCTTCTCTGGTTTGGGTATCAGAGTAATACTTGCCTACCTTAATGAGTTTGGGACAATTGCTTCCTTTCAATTTCTTTAAAGAGTTTGAGAATTGCTGTTATTCAATCTTCTATACATTTCTTGTGGAATTCAGCAGTGAATCCTTCAATGCCTGGGTGGAGTTTCTTCCCTCCTGAGTAGATTGTCAAAGCTCCAGAGGCATGAGACTCTCACAGTGTTGGTGTCAGGGTTTAAGGAATTATTTCACTGTATCTTCAGCTAAGCGCTTAGAGACTGTTACTATTATCTTCATTTTGTGGAAGAGGAAGCTAGAATACACAGAGACCAAATTATTTGCTCAAGATGTCTACGTGGACTCATTTTAAGCCTGAAGTTTGAAGTAACATGTCTATCTCTAGAATATGATTGTTAAACTTATTATTCTCTGATGTGTACTCTGTGTTTTGGCAGAGACTATGGACCATTTTAAATCCTAATTATATCTTTCATCCATCCTCCAAAATAGGGTAGCTTCAGTTTCAGTGTAAAGAGAAATTTCTGGAGAATTTCATATTTTTCTTACCAAATCACATTGTTTGTAAATATTCTTATTCAATTTTATTAGTAATCCAGAATCAATATACCCATTCAATTTCCTGAAATTTATTGAAATCAGCCACTTTTTAAAATGGCAACATTTGAAATACTCAAAAAAGAAAAAAAAACATGAAAAAAATAGGGTTACAGAAGAATGGAATATATTTTCTATAGGAATATATTGATATAAATTCATGTTTATTAGGGACCTCTAGATTTTGGAAATTTTCTAGATATGACAACATGGTGCCATTTTCACTTTGAATGGTATAAGTATACATGTAAATTTCTTAGGATAGAAGTCACAAAAGAAATGTAATGGAGATTATATGCTGCTTGACAGTTGAGAAGTTGAGTTTTGTCAGAAATTTAGCAACAGAAAATGCTTTCCATGGAGAGTCTCTAAAAATATGACTTTGATTTGAAGATATAGCACAAAATATAGCAAGAAGGATTAAAGCAAGTTATTAAGTTTTTCTATGAATTTGGGGATTGACAAAAATGTTTCAATATCTCATGGTTTTGTATTCTGACAAAAGTTTGTATTTTCTTATTTGATAGCTTTTTAATCAAACTTAAAAATAATTTTACACACTAAAGTGTTTGTTAATGCTGCTTTAAAATTTAAAGAATAATTTAATATAAATTAGTTTAATGTTGTTGACAAAATGTACATAAGAGTTTTATCATCTAGAATGCTGAATTTAATGAAACAACCCCCATTCTTTTAATGGAAAAATTTCAAATTTGTTTCGTTATCTTAGAATCTTTACCTCTTTGCTGAGTATATAAAAAGAATAGAAATTTGGAGCAGATTCAGTAGGATTTGAGAGCCTAAAAGAGCAAAGCAACAGGTTTTAATATTGCAAATTATTTCCATCTGTGATTGCTTGTTTGCCCAGGAAAAGCATTTAACTCTTCTGCTGAGAAGTAGCATTGAGAGTGATACTAGTATGGATGCTGCTCCCTGCTAAGGTATTACTTGATTAGGTCCATTATGCTTTATGCCAAAGGTCTGGGAAGACTCCACTTTCTAATTCAGTGGCTAAGAGTTGTTTCTATAAACAGTCTAAATGTATTTTCTTGTTGAAAGCATGGTGTGCACTTCAAACACATCACTCACAATTGAACAAGTCATTTTTGTGCAAAGATTTAAAAAAAAATAATGCCAGACTTACTTCACGGAGGCCTGCAGAACTCTGGAATGAATTAGAGAATGTTACAAAGATACGTGCTGAGATTTTAGGAAACTCAGAGCTCTAGCCCTGCTTACTAAATCTAGACCAGTTCTGATACTTTGTTTCTTTACTACATATCTTTCTTAGTCCATATTTTTACTCTATCTATCTATCTATCTATCTATCCATCATCTATCTAATTTACCCACTTATCTATGGATTTATCTGTCTATATTGATTTATGCATATGTATGTGTAGTTTTCACATACACAAGCATATGTAATCAGTATGGTTTCTGTTGAGATGGGGAGAGGAAAAAGAGACTTGGCAGATTTTTCTGAATTTCTAAGACACTGAATCTAATATCTTACATAGATTTCTGAAGAATCATATATTCTTTTGAATAAACACCAAATTAACATTAGATTTCAAGAAATATAAAACTTGTGATATTTCTTTTACAGAGCTCTACTAGCACAAATTAAGACCTGGTATACTATTTAAAGTGCTTTAATTATTGGTGTTTTAATTATTTATTGGTGTTTTAATTGTGGGTGTTAATTAATTATTGGTGTTTTTCTCCTTGTAATTTTAGTGAACCATTACTGGGGCGCATGCTCACAGGCTCTCCCTGTCCTCTAACTTACTATATTGCAAGTCACACAGTCACTCTGCAATTCACAGAACCTTGTGGCTTTGATCAATGGAAAAGCATTTATCTGATTTGCACAATTGATGACTCATTCTCAAGGACTTTAGAATAGGGCTAAGAGACTGATCCAAATATTTATCATAGTGTTTCTCCTTAGGTGTCTGGACTTTTCAGTGGTTTTGATTTCTCTCATGTGCACAAATGGCAGAAAAAAATGCTTGCAAAGAGCAAAGAATGAAGCAGACATACAGGAGAGGTGTTTTTGCCAAGACCTTTCATACTGGATGGATCTTTGAAATAACTTGAAACATATGTGATTCAGGTTTTTTTTTTTTCTTCAAGTATTTTATCTCTGAATAACAGCATAAAATGTTTAAAAAATTGTAGCCAAACATGAGTTTTGTGACATGACTATCTATCATAGAATCCTGTGTGCATATTACCATTAACCAACAAATAATGGAATGTTCTAGCTCATCCTCAAAAATGAATACTATACTTAATAACAACCACAAATTATTTGGAAAATGTATGTAAGAAGCATTATCTAAATTCCTTCAAATAATTTGAAATGTGACTTAAAGGGTTGAGGAGATAGCTGAGTGCCTGCCTGGCAAGCA
This sequence comes from Octodon degus, assembly GCF_000260255.1. NCBI lineage: Eukaryota > Metazoa > Chordata > Mammalia > Rodentia > Octodontidae > Octodon > Octodon degus. The sequence continues at coordinate 1,281,629 of NW_004524721.1, forward strand.
CAAGGACCCAGCTTCAATCCTCGGTACCCCATTGTGTGCAGCTCTGGAACCCCTGCCAGTGCACGCCTATAATTCCTGTACTGGGGAGGCTGAGACAGGAGGATCACTATGAGTCTGAACTACATAGTGAGACTTTGTATCCAATGAATAAGTAAAAAAATAAATAGTTTAAAATGTGACTTAAGTATACTAATGTGAAAGGAGAAGTTAAAAGCTCAAGGGGGTTATGTGAGTGAAGTTTCAATTTATTTATTTAAGAACTGATTGCTTTAGAAAACCAAGTCACATATTTCTGATGACTATCACAGAACTTGTTAGTAGATAATAAGAAAATGATATAGGGGCCGGGGACATGACTCAGTGCAAAAAGTGCTTCCCTGGCAAAGGCAAAGACCTGAGTTCAATCCCTGGTTCCACAAAAAAATAAATAAATAAAAAAAGAAAAGAAAAGAAAAAGATATATTTGTTATGAAAGATTTTATTATGTACATCCTCAAGCTATTGGAAAATGCTCACCCATCCTTATCTTACTTATCTACTTACGCTACTATTTTCCTCTGTTATCTGTGACTTTTTACTGTATGACTTTTATGCTCAGACCAGTTTTGGGATACTGTAACTTTAAGACTGAAGTATATTTGTAAACCTCTCTCCATAAGATCACCTAAGCTATGCATGGTAAAGGTGTCATAACAAAAGATATAGAATAAAATTTGCACAAATATTACATAATAATTTATATTAAAAGTTTCATAAAATAACTAATCTCTTTTTCATTATTTAACTTGTAACTAATAGTTTTTATATGTAGTTCTACAGCTGCTTTTTTTTACAAGAAGTTTCTCCCTTAGAAGATCATCATACTGCATGAAAAATGGAATCTAAAACAAAGCCATATAAGAATTTTATTATTTTTAAAGCCTTATCTTAGTCAATTTTGTGTTACTGTTAAAAAATATATGAAGCCGGGTAACTTCATGGAAATGAATTGACTTTCAGTTCTAAAGCTGTGAGGTCTGACATTGAGGGAACCGTGTATGCAGAGGTTTTGCTAGAGACATCTTACATGATAGACAGCATCATAGAAAAAAGGGCAAAGAAAAGGGGGAGGGAAGAATGAACTGTTTTGTTCTTGTATAAGGAACTCACATCCACTCATGATACTGGCATTAACCTCTTCATGAAATTCTGGCTAATTGCTTGTTAAAATCTCACTCCTTTTTTTCTGGCAGAACCAGGGATTGAACTCAGGGCCCTGCTCTTGCCAGGCAAACACTTATTCTCCTGAGCCATCTTCCTCACCCCAAAATCTTACTTCTTAATACTGTTATAAGGGTTTGTAAATTTCAACATGTCTTTTGAAGAAGAAAAAATTCAAACCATAACTGTTATTAAAGTATGAGCATAGTGAAATTCACAAGTATCTTTATCTCAGTTACAGTTCTGAAGAAAGAGTCTTTTTTTTTTCAAATTTCCTTGATTCATAGTAATAAATACTGTAGGGTCTGCATGGAAAAGGGAAAACTTCTACCCTATCAATAGGACTATAAATGAGTGCAATACCTATTAAAGCCAGTATGGAAATTTCTTAAAAATCTAAAACCATAAATTCCATTTGACCCAGCTATTCCTCTTCTAGAAATCTTCCCCAAAGAGTTAAAGAAGTTATGTTACAGAGATACATGGATACCCATGTTTAAAGAAGCTCAACTCATAATAGCTAAATCTTGAATGAAGAAAATATATTTATACACCACAAGACACAAAGAAGGATAAATAATCATTTGTAGGAAAATGGGTGCACCTGGAGACTATAATCTTTAATGTAGTAATTCAGACTTGCATGTTTACATATTGCATTGTTTCTCATATATGAAAAGCCAAGCAAAGTGCAGAATAAAAGATGAATAACAGGATTCAGAGAGAAAATGTTCTCAGCAGAGAAAGGTGTCATGATCTGGAGGGAGAGTGGGGAGAGTGGTAGGAGATAACAGATGAAAGAAAGGACTTGGGATGTGTTACACATATGTATGCACTCCTCACAGAAATGTAAACATGATGTGCTGTATAACATTGTTGAGATTAATTAAAGAGAATTTATATAAAAGAAATATTTCCTGTACATCAATCAAAGGAGTCAATATTAGTAACCTGGCAGCACTGCTTAAACTGATTTATATTTGCATTTAATGCAATTCTCATCAAAATTCCAGTCACATTGTATTGTAAGTCTTAATAAGCTGTCATGGTTTATGTCTAGTTTTTCCCCCAAAGCCTCATGCATTATGGGGAAGACTGCTAGAGTTTGTCATTAATTTATGATCCAGTGCTGGGGTTATGGGTGTGAGTGCTACACTCAGCATGGGGTAGATAGCCTGAATGCAACATAAGGGAGACAAACTTGTTCTCTGTTGCCATTTTTGATGCTACTCCTCCCTTTGCTCTTGCTGTTTTGCTGTTTTATGCCACCATAAACTTCTACCTTCTTCTTTGTACTAATCTGCCTTGGAGCCAGCCGAGTATGGACTGAAAGCTCCACTAACAGTGAATTCAATAAACCTTTCCTTCCTTAATTTTGGGTGTCTGGTATTTTGTCCCAGCAATAACAGAAAAATAGCAGAGACACAAGCTAATTCTAAAATTTATGTGAACTACTTCCCTGCACCTGTCAAACCTCTCCGGAACAAAACCCAGGCATGCTACATGAGTGAGACCCTCTGCCACACACTCAGGACCCCTCTACCCTTCCGCAGCCCATGCCTCCAAGCCCTCCAAGTGAGTGAGAACTTCTGTGACGCTCTTGGGACACCCAAATGCAGCCCAGCTCAGGGCCTGTGAGTATGTGGAAGAACTCCTGTGCTCCATGCCTCCTGGGTCAGGGGCACAGCAGAGGAGCACCACAGCTTCATTGCTGTGCCAGAGGGTCACAACAGGTTCACTTCAAAGGCCTGCAGCAGGAAGGAGCTGAACACAAGAGCTGGACCCAAGTCAGGCATTACCGGATAAATTCAAACTTAATAGATCTGCACCTGAATCTCAGTAGGTGCTAAGGTTATAACTGCCCCAAAACTCTACACCAAAGATCAGAGGTCAGTGGTATATGAAATAACAAAGAGAAGGAGCAAAATGCAATCTTAGGCCTCAAGCCCACCCAAAATAAGTGCAACTAGCTCAGCTGAAATGTATGAATTAATAGTGTTGGAAGTAAATAAACAACTTCAGAAAGATAGAGGAACTCAGAGCAGAATTAATTTCTGAAATAAAATAAATCTCTGAATTAATAGCATCTGAAGTAAAGAATCAAATGCAGAAACTCAATCTGAAAAAAACTGCAGTAAAAGAATTAATAACTCCTTCTAAAGAAGACATTGATAAAAAAATAGAGGAGATTAGAAAAATGACAGATTCCTTGATTGAGCACTACAGGAAAGGAATAGATTGCATGAAGCAGAGTCAAGGAGATATAGAGCAACTTAAAATCTCAATCACAAGCCTGCAAAACCGTTTGAGTGAAAGTGAAGACAGACTTTCAGATCTTGAAGACGCTGGTGCAGCTAGTGAAAAGGTAAGAAAGAATCTCTTAAAAACAACTAGGATGCAGGAAAGAATAATTCATCACCTGCAAGACGATGCAAAGATGAACAATGTAAAAACAACAACAAAGATGAACAATGTGAGACTAATAGGCATCAATGAGAAAGAAGGAGTCAATAAAGATGATATAAAAAGAATGTGACCAGAATTAATAGCAAAATGCTTCCCAAATATGAGGAAACAATCTGACATTCCGGTAACTGAAGCATACAGTACACCAAATAACTTCAACCTAACTAAAATTTATGTGGAAATGCAAATTATGCAGAATAAATTTTGGAAGTATTATATGTTCCAAAACCTACCTTAAATTTACACCAACCAAGATAATATGCTCCTGGCATAAAAATAGTTATATAAATGAACAAAAAGACTTCAGAGTTCAGTACAAAACTGTATGGTTTGTCACTTTTATTCAAGAAAGCATCAAGGCAGTTGAATTATTATTTGTAATATTTGAGACTCAGTTGTAATACTATTCAGAAATTACTGTTGAATTTTGATCATTAAATACCATACAAAAATTAACATCGTAGACATAAAATTTCATCTTAGACCTAAATATAACAGGTAAAATTATAATGTTTTAGAAGACAATATTAGTTGAAAACTGTTTAAATATAATTTGGGCCAAAAATTCCGACATTTGATTAGAAATACCTGATCAAAGGAAAAATAAAATTCATAAATATTCACAAATTAATGTTCAAAACATTAATAAAATAAAACAGCAAAATGTATTTTTTTTTTTTTTTTTTGCGGAACTAGGGATTGAACTCAGGCCCTCGCGCTTGCCAGGGAAGCGCTTATTCCACTGAGCCATCTCCCCAGCCCCACAGCAAAATGTATTGTGAGTGAAGACATTTTTCAAAAAACTTATCTAATAAAAGACTTGGATACAAAAAGAACTTTTAAAAATCAAAATTTAGAATTCAAAAAATCACAATAAAATAGCAGGAGAATTGAAAAGATAGTTAAACAAGAATGTACATAAGTACCTAGCAGGTGCATCGAAAGAAACTCAACATTAATCATTAGGAAAGCGCAAATTAAAGCGAGTTACCATTTCCCATTTACAGGAGACTACAATTAAAACAATAAAATAATGCAAAGTGTGGGCAAGAACATAAAGAAAGTGAAACATTTATTCAGTACTGGTAAAAAAAAGAATGGTACAGTTACTTTGGAAAATGCAATGGTAATTTCTCAAGTTTTTAAATTGTCATGTGACCACACAGTGTCAGCTACACAAAAAATGTAAATTTACATCTTCTTTATTATTTTTCTCATTGCTAGAACAATATAGCCAAAATCTAAAGCTAAAGGAAGAAAAGTTTGGCTCTCAGTTTGTTGAAGGTTCAGTTCATAGGAGGCTGGCTCCAAGGCAGAGTGGTACGGTATGCAGAGGGCATTACAGAGGAGAAACAGCTCATGGCAGGCACTAAACAGTGAGCAGCAAGAAACCACAAGAAACAATCAACAGGTTCTTCTTGTCCCTTTACATTATATCCAGGCCACCTGCCCTTAAGGCACATAATCCTCACACCCAGGGGAGGCACCCTTAACCTGACCCACAACCATGACAAATCAAGCAGTAAACTAATTCAGTAACCACACAGCCTTAATCCAGCCTTAATGACATACAATATATCCATACACCTCTGAGAAAGCACCACCTATGACTACAAAAAGATTTGAGGGGACATTTAGACACAAGTCATAGCAACTCATATTCAGACATATACTTATAGCCAAATGTTCAGAGCAGAATAATCATCAAAAGAAAACAAGACAAAAAACTCAAGATGGCTTGCTGGTATAAGTCTATCAGTACAATAAAATCACAGAATTATATATTTAAGTCAAAAGAATTTTACGCCAATGCACATTGAAGTCCAATAATATTATTGTTCCAAAATGAAGAAAAACTGATGATTGCTATCTGATTTCTAGAATTATTTAAAAGGTACAATATTCTGTATACATATAAATGCATAGATCAATGGGAAAAATACAATCAAAAAGAAAACTCATATATGCATGTTCAATTGATGCTGTAAAAAATGCCAAGGAAATACAGTAAAAGTGCTCCTTAAAAATGCTTAAATAAAAGCAGGGGACAGAAAATGGAGTGTTGTGGGACTGTCCTTCAAGGTTCTATATGGTTAGATTTCTGGACTTACATGTAAACATAAGAATCATATAATTCTTTATTCCTATTTTTAAAATATATTCTATTTTTCAAATGTGTTTTCTTCATATTCTGTAGGGACTTAAAGTTCAACATGTCAATAGTTGATGAAAAATACCTGTTGCATGTTATACCTAAGATATTTGATGTTCAGACAGATAGTGAGGTTAAGCTTAACAGCCTAGGTTATATGGTAATAAAAAAAGCTTCTCTTCTGGAGGGTTGACAACCTAAGTTTGCAGACCAAATTAGAGAAAAAGGAGGGCTGCAAGGAAAGCCATCTTTTTGGCCTAGCCTTCCAAGGTCAATTAAGACTCAGGACATATGAGAACTTGTACTTTTATATCGTGTAACTCAGTAGTGTCCCAAATTTTCTGATCAAGGAGATTATGGGGCCAAAGAGGAAAGTGATTGATGATGTACAGTGTGCCTAAGGAGGGTCACATGGAGAGAAAACATTCTCTCAGGCTTTCACAGAGAGCACATTGGCCAAGCAATGGCCTTGACTCATCTACATGGCTGACACTGACAAAGGATCTACAATCTGAGGTACAAGATCTCAGGATAAATCCTGAGGGGATTTCACTGACCTAATCAGACCCAAAAGCTACAACTCTTGTTGCATAGGTCTTGCTTTATCTTGGTTTTAACCATCCAGCAGAAAAGTATAAAAACAAAGTATAAGAAGTAAAGCCATGCTGTTATGTTGAGCTGTAGGGGACTCAGGTCAACAGTTCCTGACATTGCCAGTGAAGTGGAAGACCCAATACTATTATGGGCTACTGGACTCTTTTAGAATATTTTGCTGAGTTAACACACATATAATGTTCAAATAACAGAACTAAACAAAAACAGGATACAGATGAATGTCCATTTTGTATCTGTGTATTCAAAATGGTTAGGATAGATATATAGTTACATTCTCTTAATGAATAGAAGGATTTGTTCTAATAGTGTTTGTAAATAGGATATCATGTGCACATCTTGTGCAGCAAAAACCACTAGGAAGAATGTATGCAATTTGTTAATTATTGAAACTATCCTACCAATTTGGTTTGAAAAAAAATGCTGAAATAGATCACATTGCTTAGATTAGATATTTCTTGTAAGGAAAAAAAATAAAATGAAAAGCATAAGCTATAAAAGAAATCCTAAAATTTTTTTATGTACATTGCAATTTCAAACTACAAATTAAGTTCATTGGAGCTAATAAGAGCAAGATCCCTCAGTATTGAAGAAAGATGTTTAAAATAAATGAAGGGGCTGGCCTGATAGCTCAGTGAACTAAATCATCTACTTAGGCAGAGTACAGTATCCTGGGTTTGATCCCTACCCACGGAGCACACTGAGATGTCGATTTGGACTGAGTGTGGTGGTGTGTGCCTATAATCCTAACACTTGGGAGGCTGCAAACAGGAGAATCATTATGAGTCCAATCTACACAGTGAGACCCTATAGACTCTGTACAGCTTGTCCTTAATGCAGAAAAAAAGCAATAAAAATAAATAAAGGAAAATAAGTAGAATAAATTTAGTAGTGTTGCTTAACAGTTGAAAATATCAGAATAAACCCAAACATATATTAAGATCATATACATGACAGTTAAATATATGTTTATAATCACAGAAACAATAGTTATCAGTATACATTATACATTAACACACTTATATTTCTATGTTCATTAAAGTTCCCTTAAAGGCAGTTACATTTTAAAAGCAATACACACATTATAAGTACATATATCTGGTTTTTAAATTACAGTTTCCTATGAAAGGAAGCAAGACTCCTTAGAGACCAGTCCAAGGATGAGACAGGAAAAGTACTGTATCAGTATAGGACACAATGTATTGCTAGAGGGTAAAAAAAAGCAAGTAAATAAATAAATGATGAATAAACTAAATAAAATATAAGTTAATATAAGTTGAAGAGATGTCAAAAGGACATGGAAGCCAAACTACAGGAGTAGTTAATGGCTAACACTGAAACAATGTGAATAGCAAAATATGTAATAATAATAGTAATGAATTATCACTTGAAGATTAAAATGAGTACATGGCAATATATCCAAATGAATCACTAAATAAATGGGGATAATGATTCCAATGAATAATTACAGAAAAAAATGAAGAAAATAAAAATCTTCTTTGAAACAATATAGAAATGACTTCTGTTTACAGCATCAACCAAATGCTAAAACTAGAAGTAAAATGACATGTGCAGAGCCCCAAGATAGCATAGCACATTAGCAGTGGACAATGCATCTCTGTATGTGCGAATGCAACTGATGAATTCCACAGTCCGGGAAGCACCTGGCAGACACAGTCACCAGGGGCATCGACTAGAAGGCTGGGTCCTGCGGATATGCCCAAAGAGAAACGTATTCCCTATAATGCCTGGCAACATCAAATTGAGGGACACTGGCCAGGATGTGTGATCACGCTACTCCCCTGAAATACCAGAAGAAAGATACCCACCAACGCCAGCGGGCATCCTCGAATGAGCAGACTGAGGAGACTGATGATTCGAGGCAGTGTAGAAAACAGATGTTGCTGGAAACTTTCATGAAATCCCAGCGGGGTTGCAGCCTGGTTTCTGACCTTGTGCCACAGGCAGCTTCTTAGAGACTCAGGTCTGGGGCATGAGGTACTGCTATATAGTAGCAGGAATATGGAGCCCTCTGCACAATCTTTGCTACAGTTCTGTGAGTCTACATATATTTAGACACATTGTTTTGATGACTCAGATATGTTTAGAAACATTAAAAATGAATTTAAAATCCATGGTGTGATAAGGACTTTAAAACTGAGAATACTTTATGAAAAATCTCGTAAAAGAAGAAGGAAATTGTACAACTGTTATATTTTATTTTTATATTTTGCTTTTTTTATTACTGTAATGAAGAGTGAATTCAGGACCTTTTGTGCTGGGCTACATCCTGCAGCCCTTTGTTTTTAGTTTTCACATGTTAACATAAAGTCTTCCTGAATTGTTAAATTGCAAAGGCTGGACTTAACTTTGAATCTCCTGTCTCTGCCTCCCAGAGTGCTATGATTTTTATTATTTATGTATTTATTTATTTTATTTTATTTTATTTATTTATCTATTTATTTTGCAGAACCAGGGATTGAACTCAGGCCCTTGAGCTTGCCAGGCAAGTGCTTATTCTACTGAAACGTCCCCCTGGCCCAGTGCTATGATTTTAGAAGGCACCACCAAGTCCAATTTAATAGAATTTTATATGTTAAGTTGATTGTATACTTATAATAAAAATTTAAGTTGTTTCACTTAAACTCAGAATTTAAAAAATAATACTAAATAGAAGTAATATGTAAATATCCTCATATTGAGAATTACTGCCACAATTGGGTCTCTATGTCTATGTGTAGACACACTTAAAGTGCTACTTTTTAATTAATCATACTGACCTATGTCAATATAATACTAATTTGCAGAAAAAGGGTACAAGTGTCAAAGTAAACCAGTGTTACAATATTGTTGAAATCTTTAAAATACATTCTTTCACTTTTTAACTTGAGCTAAACATTGAATTGTGCTTCTGAAATTTTTATTCTCTATTTGTATAGACTAAATTTTTAAGCACAACATCCATGTGGATTTGTTTTGCTGATATCATATACACTATATTCATTCATACCCACTCTTCTCAGTGGTTTCAAGTAAGACTGAGACACTGTGGCTGTTCAGCTTCCATTTGGCTGAGAGAAAAGAGACAAAATGAGAGTTTTCATTGTCTCTATTTTAAATTGAGAGAATAGATCTTCTAAGAGGTCATTTCAATTGAGTCATATAAATTCACATTTGTGGACTGAATAAAAATGTTTGACTAAAATTTTTGGTACAGTTTATATCACATTCATCTGAGGGAATTTGTACCTGTATGGACATATCTTGTTTCTTTTTTCTCCAGTCCCCTCTTATACCTTGAACTCCTCTTCCCCTCCTTATTTATAAAGTCTTTGTTCCCATTTCCTTCCTTCTAATCTTTTCTCCCCTTCCTTCCCTTCTCCCTGCCCCATCTCTTGTGCCCCTCCCCATTTGAATACCCTCTCCCTATTTCCTAGTATCTGTTATACATTTTGGTCCTTATTTACCCTTTCAGTTTCTCACAACAAGTAAATAATGTGATACTTAAACATGTGTGTCCAATATATTTCACTCAAGAGTCAGGTCTCTTATTTTCCTTTTCTTCCTTCCCACCTCCTTATTTTCCTTTTCTTGTGAATAGTTTTCAATTGAATGTTTTACCTGAAATTCCAAATGCACTAATCATAGGAAGGAGAAGAAAATTCATCTGTTCAGACTGAGAGACTGAGCATGTCAGGAATTTTAGCAATGCCTACCAGTCTGCCTAATCATAACAGTAATAATTAGTTTATTACTCAAACCCATCAACTCAGTTTTTCTTCCCCTAGTATGACTATATAAATGCCTGTACTAATTTATTTTTTGTTTGTGTTGGCTCAGCATGGCTTCCCTAGGGAAGGTATCAAACCTATATGAGCTGGTATTTTCTTTACTCTGTGTTGTTTCGTTTTATTTTGGTAGAACTGATTTCCTGTATTTCATCAGTATTTTAGCCAGCATATAGGATACACTATGTCATTGTGAAAAGATACTTCAGCTGTTTTAGAGTAGACTTATGCTTTAGAGTACACTTATATTTATGTTCAGTAAACTACATTTACCGAACCAAAAAGCAGAGATCTATCCCAAGAGTAGAGGAAGGGAAAGCTGCCTGGAATTTATTAGCAAAAGCTAGATAAACTAAGGTAGTAGACTGATATGTATGTAAGTTTTAGGTTTATCATGTCTTGCTTGAGAATGTTATGCCTATGTTAATAAGAAAATAGTTAAGATCCTGAAATACAGACATTTTCCAGTTCTTCTCCAGACTTATAACTCATGGGATTCTTACTCCATTTTAAGTTGATTCAGATCTGTGGTGTTCCATGAACAGTCTGAGAGTCACATTGGAAGATACATGCAGGAGAGGAGCAGGAGAGGAGCCGTGATTGGCCCAGAGTGCAATTCCTTAGCTCTCCACAGGGTACACAGAGTTTCTCCTCCCAGCGTGTGTGGGAGGAATTGGTTAACATGTTTCAGATTTTTAATTTCTTTTTTCTTTTCTTTTCTTTTCATTTTTTTTTTTTGTATTTTAGGGAAGGGTCTACAGGGTATTCATGGTCTCACCACTTGATTGGACTCAAAGTGATCCGCCTGTTTATAGCATCCCAAGAGCTGGGATTACAGGCATGCCACTATTCCGAGTCTCAATTGCTGTCTCAGTGTGCCCCAGGAACAGGGCTAGCATGGCAGGCCTGGAGATCAAACCCCCAACCCCTGTGCCTGCTTACAGGTGCTTTAACCCGATGAGCTATTTGGCTGGCACCAGATTTTAATTAATTTCTGTTTTTGCAATAATCTGTCTTTCCTAAGATTTATTTGTAGCACTGTATACATAAAAGATAATTGCATAAAATTCATTGCTTACTTTAAATCATATTGAAAACATTTAATTTTTTCACTGAATGAAAGGACATTTGTATAACTGACAATAGTCTCTTTGATACAGAGAATGATGGTCATTCAAGGAAATACAAGAAATATATTGGGAAGGAAAGAGAATGAGGAGAAAATTACCCAAAGATATCAAAAACTTATTAAAAGGTAGATCAAAGGATATAAGCAGCTACATTTTGTAAAACCAAAATTCTACTTACATCATGAAAAAAGTAAAGATATTTGCATCACCCTTCCTAGGAGAAGCTAAAAATACCTGTACATAATTAATAATAATGTCAGCTTTTAGAATATTGATATCTGGAAGTTATAAGCATAAAATTATTGGAATGTACAAATTTTGGAATTGACAAAGCAAAACTTTCATTATAGAGAAGTATACTAATTGAGAAGTTTCTCTTTAATAATAACCAAAAATATTACATAAGTGCCTAAGAGTTGTAGATAATCAGAAGTATTTGAAACATTTTTGTATTTCTTGTGGTTTTTTTTTTTTTGTGTGTATGTGTCTGTGTAAAAGGTGTTAACCTCAGAATGAAATCTTAAAACACAAGTAGCATTCTTCCAAATGTAGATAATACTTTGCTATTTAATGGAAATTACTATGTGATACTTGTAAATACAAAATTTTAAAAGTCTATATACTAGAATATAGAATGCCACAAAATAAAAATGTACATTATTTTGAACTGAAATCCACCATTCTCTTAGTGCATATTAAGATGTATAATTTGAAGCAGAAATGATTAATGTAAAATACCTGTTCCATACTATGTCTAAGGCATTTGATATTCAGACAGCTACTAATGTTAAGTTCAACTGCCTATGTTATAGGGTAAAAATATCATTAAGTTTCTCTTCTGGAAGGTTAACAACTTAAGTTTGAAGACCAAAAAACTAAAGCAAAAGAAGGGCTACAAGATTGACCAACAGTTTGGCCATAGCCCTTCAAGGTCAGTGAGGACTAAGGACCTAAGAACACCTGTACTTATTTCACAGGTGTCAGTATATATAGTTAGTCAGGGTGAGAATCTTTCCAATTAACTGCTGCATTCAAAAATCTTCTGGAGATTCTCAGGATCATTGCCTTGTCCATCTTTTACATATAATTGTATGGCTTGTCACTGTCATGTTTCCTAGCTCTTCTCCTTTCCCTCTCTTAATGAGTTAGTCCTTGAGTTCTTGCTATGCTTTTACTTGTATGATGCCTTTCTATTTGTATTTCTTCTTTTGAGTTCTTATACTAGGGAAACTATATGATATTTACACATGTGTGTCTGGCTTATTTCACTTATGAGTATATCTTCAAGTGGTATCCACTTCAATATAAAGGCTTCAAGTTTATCATTCTTTATAACTGAGTAATACTCCATTTTATAAAAATATATGCTATTATGTTGAGCTGTAGGGGACTCAGGTCACAATTTCTGACATTGCCAGTGAAGTGGAACACCCAATACTATTATTGACTACTGGACTCTTTTAGAATATTTTGCTGAGTTAACACACTTATAATATTCAAATAACAGAACTAAACAAAAAAAAAGGGATACAGATGAATGTTCATTTTGTATCTGTGTATTCAAAATGGTTAGGATAGATATATAGTTACATTCTGTTAATGAATAGAGGGATTTGTTCTAATAGTGTTTGTAAATAGGATATCATATTCACATCTTGTACAGCAATTAACCACTAGGAAAAATGTATGCAATGTGTTACTTATGAAACTGTCTTACCAATTTGGTTTGAAACTGTCTCATTGCTATTTGTTTCTCAATAAAATTATGGGGGAAAAAAGAACACCTGTACTGTAACATCTTGTAATTCAGTGGTGTCCCAAATTATCTGTGGAGATTATTGGGCATAAGAGGAAAGTGATTGATGATGTGGAGTGTGCATAAAGAGAGCAACCTAGAGAGAAAATCTCTCAGAGTTTTGCAGAAAGCAAATTGGTAAAGCAACGGTTGTGATTCGTCCACGTGGCTGATACTGACAAAGGACATACAAATTGCTATACAGAGTATCAGGGTAAATCCTGAGGAGATTTGACAGACCTGGTCAGATACAAAAGTTACGTTTTTTGTTACATAGGTCTATTGTTTTATCTTGGTCTTAACCATTCAGCAGAAAAAGTAAAAAAATGAGGTATAAAAAGTAAAGCCATATTAATATGGTAAGCTGTAAAAGGCTCAAGTCAGCAACTTCTAACATTGCCAGTTCTGTGGATAACTCACTACTATTATGGACTACTGAAGTATATTGAGTTATTTTGCTGAATTCTGACACATACAATATTTGAATGGTAATGGAATATCCATCTCTGACAAAACTAAACAAGAAAAGGGATGCAAACAAAGGACCATTTTGTAGTGGAAAAAATATATATCTGTTTATACAAATTAGATAGATATACAGCTGCTTTCTCTTAGATTAATGAGAAGAAAGATTTGTTCTTATAGTGTTTAGGCAAGATATCATGTCTGCATTTTGTACTATGAATAACTACTATGAAGACACCAGCATATAATATATTAATTATTGTAACTGTCCTACTAACCTGTTTTGAAACTGTCTCATTGCTATATCTATCTAAATAAAATTAATTTAAAAAATTGAAGCAGAATTCTTGGCTAAGCATGGTGTGCACATCTGTAAACCCAACACTCAGGAGGCTGAAGCAGGTGGATTGTCATAATTTTGAGGCCGACCTGGGATTGGTCAACCTAGTTAGCTCAAGATCAGACTGTACTATATAATGAGAACATGGCTCAAAAAAGAAGAAAGAAAGAAAGAAAGAAGAGAGAAAGAAAGAAAAAAGAAAATAATAAGCAGAGTACTTTAAGATACTCTAATTTTTTTCAGTGATCTACAATAACCATATAATAACTAGGACAAGACAACTATGCACTGGAATAGGGCTATTTATTTCTTTGGAATGATATTGATAGTGTCCATCTAGTGACCTTGAACTAAATTCATTTGAAAGATACTATGCTTTTAATTGTGGATAAATGAAAATCTTTCAATTCCAAGTTCCTCAGCAACAGGCAGTAGTCATTACTCCAAGTCTTCCCCTAAAGAAACTGAGTTCATGGGTATTGATTGGTTTGTCCAAATTTTCACCACCAGTAAACATATCATGACTGAAACAAAAATGATATTGAGTTGTAACCTAACAAACTTTAGTTGTGGACTTCTCAAATCTAGTAGCAAGAATTAGCATGCATGCATACATTATATAATTTTACAGTCATACATGTTACCTTGGTTTCCTAATAAATATATTTAGTTTACTTTCTTAATGATAGCTACAATATACATGAATTTCTTGGCACATATTTGCCTGCATGCCCTTTGGTCCTATTTAGAACATTCTAATCATCTTTTATCTATTATTGCTCTAGTGCCTGAAAATCCCAGCACTAGCATACTGATTGCTGAAACAATTGAACAATAACTTGAGGGAAGACAACTGTATGATTTGATATCAGGTTCAGTTTAGCAGCATCACTCCAGCCCTATGGAGGAAAATCTGGAGGGACTTTGCAGCTACAAGCAAGTTACTTTGTTGTTATTTTCCTTTATAAGATTGCAACGAGATGGTAAGAAAGAATGGAGGTAACCAGTTGAAGATTGGGAATGATTTAAGAAATGTGAGCATCATTTTATAATATGCATGATTCAAATTTAAGGACATAGGATTTGGTGGAGTGGATGTAGGTTGTAGTGGACTAACTGTCAGCAAGGCAAAAGCCCTGTGACTATGCTTGTGCTTCACTTAGCAGGGAACTCAGAAAAGTATTAGATGCTGTTGTATACAGCAGCTGTCTCTCATTTTAGTGTTATCCCTCCATAGAACTGGGCACAATGTCCTCAACCATAAGACTCCATGTCTCCTTTCCTTACGCATTGGGACAACATATGATGCAGTTCTGTCTAGCAGAGTATAGAGAGAAATGTGTGGAGTTTCCAGGAATGAAAGGAGAATGGAGTGGGTACTACCTTATATTTTCTTAAGTGGAAGAGATGACCTGAAGAGATTAGGAAAGGACTGAAGCTCAAAAGATATAGTGGTCCATGAGGACAGATGCTACAGCACAGAAATGACAGAGAAAATGAGGAACAGCTTCATTGTTTGAGGAGCAATGCTGCCATGTGTAAAATGCAGCCCATGGTCTTCCTCTTTTGCTGAGAGAGGAAAGCATATATCTTTTCAAATAACTACTATTATAGACTTTCTATTTTTCTTTACCCTATAGCACTTCCGACTGATGAGGGGATGAAAACACGTTGGACACTCTCACACCTGAGAGAAAGAATGAGAAAGGACAAAGAGTTACCACCACTTAACATACATCTTATATTTAATATATGACATAGTCCACATGAATGTGTGAAATAAAACAGAGGGACTGTCACTGTCATGAAACCTTTGAATACTTCCATTTCTCCTCACTTACTTTCTGGTAAAACGGATTGTCCTAAGGCTTATGAAAAGAGTTTACATAATTGCAGTCCTGTTTTCTAGTCATTCTGCACACACACACTTGTACATACACTGCCTGCCATTTTTCTCATCTTTCATTTACTGTGTCAGCCAGCTGACATCCCCATAAAGTTCGGGGCTGAGCATGGAAGTCATTCAGTTATGCTCTGACTCCACTGTCTGCTCTGAGACCTGGGCATCACATTGCACTCCTATCACAGGGACCCACTCATGACCACAGGGTGCCCTGGCACCAATGAGGCATGCCCAGTACATTCTCTTACACACCCTTCACCTGTAGGCCACACTGTCTTCATGTAATTACGTGGCTTTTGTGCTGCTTTCTTTTACTCATATTTCTGGCATATTTACTCTTCTGTTTTCTCTTGTTGGTTAGCACCTTTTATATTTTGTAGAAAGCTCTTGCATTCTTTGCTATTTCATCAACACTCAGTTAACTACAGAGGAAGTACTTGTGGAATAGCTTAGCCCTGAGACCTGATGCTGGGAGCTTCCCCAGTGGAAATTAAGCAGCAAACTCAACCAACCACACATATATGATCTGGAAAAAAAACACTCTCCAGAGAGCTCCTCATTATTTTACTCGCTGCCTATTTATTTGCTTCTTTTACCTGGAATCAGATTTGGCCCCTGAAGGGAGGGTCTTGTTTGGTTCCTTCTGTGTTCAGGAGTCTACAGTCACCTTCACTTGACATTCAGGAAACATTTTTTGTTGCAAAAATTGAAGGAATTAATGGAAAATGAATAAAAGCAACTGTCTTCTTCCATAACTGAAATAAAAGTACATGACATCTACTCAGTTCTTGGGTAGATAAAGTCTCAGAAAATTACAAAGTGCATGACAAGGAATGATTTGTTTCTTATGATCCAAAATTACCACATGCGATAATCACTTTTCAAATTAAGACCTGAGTTTGAATTAAAACTAACTGAATTTCTTCCATTTCAATATTAAAGAAACATTTCTTATTACACAATAATACTTTCATCCTTTCTTTTAAAACAGTTTCCTTTCATCAAGAAAAATGCCCCCCAACCCCATTTCTATGTATGAGTCTGCCAGGAAGAAACTACCTGTCTGTGTTTGTGTAAGTATGTAAGTGTTTAATATATACACTATGGCTATGCTTTAAGATCTTTTAAGTATTATTCAATTTAGCTAAGGGATCACAATTATAAGTGTGACATTGTCTTATTTTCTTTTTTAAAAAATAAAAATATAGAAGACCACGGGAAGCAGCAATTATGTCAACTGTATAACCTCTGGTAAATGAGGAAGCCAAAACCTAGAAATAGGAATGCATCTTGTTCTTTTCTGAGGACTAAGTACCTTCACAGTGTCAGCCAGGGTTGTGTTCCTGAATTTTATTCTCCTTCTGCCAGAGTATGAAGCAGAGATTTAAATTCACTGGGAGGTTTCCTGGCTCAGAAACAGAGTGGAACACACACTGTGAGTTTAGGGTATGAAGGGAAGTGATAGGACCCCATCCAGGTCCTCGCTGACCTCTAATGAGATTTGGAGAGTGACTCAAAATCCTCCATGACAGTGGAGCTGCCAGATGGAACTGAGGAGGCTGAGGAGGAAGTGAGAGAAGCCGTGGATATGGAGAGGAAGTCTGCTGGGTTTCAGCCATGCTGATAGCCATGTGTTTGTGACCACAGAGGAAATGATTTTGGCGGCAGAGGCAGCTGTAGCAAAGCCATGTGGGGCTGCAAGACAGGTTCCCATAGGTTTTAATGAATTACAGCCTGATGGCTACAGCACAAAGATTTCTTCCCAATTCTTCCCCTGATTTTTACACTTCTCATAAGCACAGTTTGGGGAACTAACTATAATTACACTCACATCTGAGTCAACTAAGAAAGTAATTTCTTAAGGCTTTTGCAACATGGAAGTGAAATCAATAAACAGAACAATTAAACAGGTTATTAAAGGAAAAATATATGAGCTCAAAATAACCATACCTATTAATCAAGGCCATATTTCTAAGCTTGATTGTGCAGATAATTATCTTACTCTGTACTCTTCTTTCTGAGTGCAGATATTTTCTTAAATTGACATGTGTTTTGTTCATATTAGGAAGTAAATATCATACATGCAAATATCCTGTTAGTTCTACTACAATAAAATTCAGGATGCTACTACAGACCTGAGAAGATGGTGTTTGAAATATCTATGACAATCTGGAACAAATGGTTTCCCTTCCATCTGTATTCACTTAACTCTTCATCTTGTCTAAGTGAGAAAACAGAGGCTAGATGGCAGTGCTTCTCTTGGAAGGAGCTTTAGTTGGAGGCTTAATTTGTACTTTCTATATACTACATGAGAAGCTCAGGCCTTGAGCTAAAGGCATGTCCCCCATGTCCAAAGCAATTGTTTCTCATTTTTGCACAGCATGATTTCTTGAATTTTCAGGCCCACTGTGTCCAACCCTCTCTGAAGGGATTACATTTCTAAGGGGCTTCAGAATCTTCAAAATGCTTTGATCTTTCAGAATGGATGGCATGATGGCAACTGTGGAGTAATGTTCTGTGGATTAATGTGAGAGTGCTCATAATGAAATGGTAAACTATGAGGAAGAAAGCACTGATTCTGATAAACACATTTTTTACTTGAAATTTTTATATAGAAATAATTTTATTCTGTTGAGCTTGAATCCATGTTCTCCGAGTAAACAGCTCTGTACCTTTAGGAATGACTTTCCTGTCTTTTGCTCCTCATTTGCCTGCTCTGTAAAAGGCGATACAACTAATAGCTCCTTCATTAGGATACTTTGAAGGCTTAAATGATATTTAATTAATCTTATTATTTAAAACTTCTATTTTATGGTCTTATTTATGACATTTAGAGCAATGACCAATAAAAATTAATATTCCATTGATACTAGTTAATAGTAAAGAAGGGAATTTTTGTTTAAAATTTTAGAGGACAGTGTACTAGAATAAAGTGCTTGCCTAGCAAGTGCAAGGGCCTTAGTTTGATCCCTGGTTCCACAAAAAGAAAAAAAAATGTATGGACTTTCAATACATGCCACTCAACCAAACAGAAACGAACAAAGTTGTTATGCTTTACATCTAAACTGTCAGCTGGAGAGGTAGCTCCATGGCTTAAGTGCTTGCCTGGCAAGCATGAGGTTCTGAGTTCAATCCCCAGTACCAAAATATGTTCTTCAAAATTCTTACATGTTTGGAAAGTGATTGAGTCATGTGAATGCTGCAGTACTCAGTGGATTTGTGGGTTGATAGACTCTGGCTGTTTCCTAGGAAGGGGACTCTGCTTGGTGGGAACCTGGGGCATAACATGGAAGGGCATTTCTTTCTGTCTTGCTACGAACAAACCACAGATAAAATCCTCTAAAACCAAAATAAAACTATCCTTTTTTATCTTTTCTAGTTATTGAGCATTTTGTCCCAGTGATGGGAAAGTGACAAAGACGAGTTAAAAATAAAAATTTTAAAAATGCATAAATATTTGTTGCAGCTTTTCTTAAAGTTTATAATGTAATATAAGCACTTCTACTCTTATTTTACATAAAACAAGTAAAGAATGATTACCAGGCATGGTGGTGCATGCCTGCACTCAAGAGCCTAGGCAGGAGGATCACTGGGAGTTTGAAGCCAGCTGGGCTAAATAGTTGGTCCAAGGTTCATCTGTATTACAAATTGAAGCTGCCTAAAGATTAATGTTAAAAATGTTTATGGGGACAACTTTTATACTATATAAGATTAAGTATTGCAAGAAGAGAATATAAAGAAAGCTATAATTCTGTAATTCCAGAAGAGATGGAACTTGAAAATTCAAGTTTGTACTTGCAAAAGTTAAAAAAAAGAACATTATCAATTACCTATTTAACTACCATGTACAAATTAGATTTGGGAAATTTTTAGTAAAATAACATAAATGAAAGAAAGCGATGAAATATAATTGGGTTTTTATTCTTATGACTTTTATTTATATGACTAGGCTCTTTTACAAACCCAGTTGTTTATTTTAAAAAGTCTGAACTTTAAGATGAACACAAAACAAATACAGTTCAAAGTTATACTCAAGAAACTGTGGTAGCCCCATAGCAAAATCGACTTAGCACATGTAGAGTCTAATACTCTGTAATATTCTTTTGAAATTTTAAAAACTTGAAATGATGAGAAGGAAAAGACAGGCTTTACAAATGGGTAGCTGCCCATTTAAGAGATTCTGAATAGAATAATAATATTTTGATTTAGGATAAGTTAGGGCTAGTTGTGAATTTCAAAGTTTCTTTGTGCTCAGGATACACTCTTTCTAAAATTATCTGTATGATCTTTATATACAGCAGCATAATTGATAGTGACAGGGAAGATGAAAGGTGATACTCTAAAATACTGCGTGTAAGGAGCTAACATCATCAGTACTCTTGGAATATATTAAATGTTCACATTATAAGGGTCCATTTTTCTTTCTCAAAACTCAATTGCTTTTTACTTTATTCTCCCTTCTTCAGCAAATTTAATACTTCCTAGAAGTATTAAAGTATTGTTTGAAATTTGTTTTTGTCGTGTTCCAATATCTTAGCTTTCCCCACTGGCACTGTACATTTAACAATAGTACTTAGTATGTGATGAAATATGTATCTGCCAGGCATGCAGTGGAATATGTGCATGTGCTATCATTCATATTGTGCTGTTGTGAACATTTGCAGTTTGTATACTCTGCTCTGCTAGTCCATATGATTTGGGTCTAGGGAACTGTCTTCTGTGTGTCATTAATTTGTTGGCAATTTGATGCTATACTAGCTGGAGTCCACTCGTATGTGTCAGTTCAGGTTCTGTGGCACAGGTGTCTGCCTGAAGCAGCAATTGTCTGGTGGCAGTGCCATTTTGGGACATGGAAGGAAATTCTTCGGCCACATCCAAATGCAGACACCAAGTTTGTGTGCTGACTGAATGTGGTGGAAACCTAGAGTAGTAACTGTCATGATTGCATGTAAATAATGCTTTAGAAGTGGTATATTTAGGTATTACATATTTAAAGAAATTATTAATTATTATAATGCATCTCATCAAAATATAAAAATCTTCCAAGATGCTCTTTTCATATATAAAACATCAGAAAATTGGTTAATTATTTTGAAAAATTCAAGTAATTGGTAAATGATAATGTCACAATTTAAGCTTAGGTGAGATTGACTTTCACACTCCCATTAGGAGCTATCTTACTAATGAAAACAACACATAAATTTGACTAGGGGGAAAACTATTGCCTATTTGTTTAAATGCATAGTGATGACTTTTTCAACGTATGATAGTAGAAGAAGGTTATCATTTAGTGACTTATACTATTAACTAAATATAATGCATGATACAATATTTTAATAAGAACTGTTTCACAGAAGAAACATTAATGAATGCCAGAATACATGGGTACAAATTCAAAAGCGACAATATTTTTATACTCACAAAGTTCCTCAGAATATAGACCTCTGAAATATATTCAAATAGTAATTTTTCAGTGAGGAAACACAAATTTTGAATTTTGACCATATAATATGTGTGTAGTGGTATTGTTATTCTAATTTGTCATTCTCTATGATTAAAGTACAGTACTATTTTGGTTGAGTTCTGGAGATTTTCTTATAGATGATCATGTCAAGTTATGTAATCTGGAAATATGGATAGATAGATTAATAACTCTATATAATTTTATTTTCCATTTCTCATTTTTATGTATGTCTAGCATGTGTATATTTGGTAATGTCTATTTTACAGTTTGTTCCCAGGTTTTATTTATTTATTTTATGTTTTTGTATTTTAGGGAAGGCTCTACAGGGTGTTCAGGTTCTCACTATTAGATCAGATTCATAGTGATCCTCCTGTATATAGCCTCCCAAGAGCTGGGATTATAGGCAGTCACCATCAACCCCAGTCTCAGTCAATGTCTCAGCATGTCCTGTGGGCAGGGCTTGCTGCTTACAGGCACTTTAATCTACTGAGCTATTTGGCCAGCCTTGTTCCGAGGCCTTAATTGAGCTGCTTATGTTCATTGTTGAGTCTAAGGATAAAGCTCAGTGGCATAGTGTTGGCTCAGCTAGTGCAAGGTCCTGAATTTGATTCCCAGTACCAAAAAATTAAAAGAAATAAAAAAATTCTTTCATTTGAATATGAGTCCTGTATTGGCTACTTGTTTATCCAAATATTTTCTCCAGATCTGGGGATGACATTTCATTCTTTTAACAGCATTACTTTGAGAAATTATTTTAAGGTTTGAGAACAAAAAAGTCATCACCGTATTCAATGTCACCCAGATTTTCTCCTATGCTATTTTCTAAAAGTTATGTGATGCTCCTCTTTTGTAGATTAGATTCATGCTTTGGTTTGTGAAGCATTTTACATTAATAAGCAAATTTTTATATATGAAAAGATCTCTGTGCATCTAGTTTTCCTCCCACACCTGCTTTGGCTTGTGAATGTTAAATTGCTTCAATACTGTTTGTTGAAAATTATCCTTCTGTTGAATTGCCTTTGTTCCTTCATCAAGGTCATTTGATTATACTCACCTAAGTATAGGTCTCTATTTTCTATAATGGTCCTTAACCTATTTGTCTTCCTTAACCTATTTAATTTCTGTAGATAGTGCACAGACTTAATCACTGTATCTTTATACTGCTTTGTCTTAGAAAATGTGAGTCATGCAAGTTTGGTGAGCAGTTTTGTGAAAAATAGAGGGGACTTGTAGTCTTTCCATATAAACTTAAGTTTATGGCAGGGGAGATGGTTCAGTGAAATAAGAGCTCACCTGGCAAGTGCAGGGACCTGAGTTCAATCCCTGGTTCCATCTAAAAGATAAAATAAAATAAAATAAAATACAATAAAATACAATAAAATACAATAAAATACAATAAAATAATAATACATTAACTTAAGTTGAGAGCATTTCTTAAATATTGTGCTATGTATTTGAAAGAAGTTTGTTGAACCAACTTGGAGAAAGTCAATGTCTTCATATAATCAATATTACTTAAATAAAGACTGTCTTTATTTATTTGAATCTTACATATAATTTAGGTGTAATGAGGCATACAGAACTTTCACAAAAACCTTGTAAATATTTATTATTTTTAGTATAAATATTTTATTTTCAGATTATATAAATGGTCCTGTAATTTAAAATTCTAGTTAGTCCTAATACATAGAAGTGTTTGTATATTATCTTAGTTTCTGTATTTTACTATTGTTAGTTTCAGTTACATTAACATTTTGCTTGATTCATGAAGATCTTTAGTAGAATTCTGTAGAAAGATACATGAAACAGTTTCAGTTTTGGAATGTTATAAATACTGGATATATTTTCAATATTCACTATTTCCCCATTAAGGTTGAACATTTAATGTGAGTTCTGGAAGACTGTGTTCCCAGTAACAAGTCCATTTCAACTAGTTTATCAAAATTATAGTCAAAGGGGCCAGCCAGATAGGTCAACAGATTAAAACAACTACGTAGGCAGATGCAGAGATCAGGGTTTGATCCCCTTGCTGGCCTCACCACCAGGGTGCGCTGTGATGGCAATTGAGAATGGGCTTCGTGGCACGTGCCTATAAATCCGAGCATTAGAGAGGCTGTCAACAAGAGAGTCACTACAAGTATGATCTGTGTAGTAAGACCCTGTAGACCCTATAAAAAATAGAAATAAATATATAACAGGCATAGAGATCTTGTAATATATTTGTGTTATCCTTTTAATATCTTTAGAGCCACTAAATGACTTCTTTTTAATTCATATAAAGTCATTTTATCTCCTTTCTTATTCTTTCTCAGTTTACTAGAGGTGAAAGACCTACAGGGAGTCAATTCATTGTTTAATCAAAAAACTATTTTTGTTTCCCTGATTTTCTCTATTAATTTTCTGGTTTTCATTTCAGTGATTTGTGTTTGAATTTTTAAGTCTTTTTTTTTTTTCCTCAGCTCACTTTGAATTTTATTTCTTTTCTTTTTGCCAGAACAACTTCTATTTCCAGTGTTTAATTGGGTATGCACACAGCATGACACACATTCGGATTCAGTAAGTTCTCAAGCAGAATTATATTATAAAGAAGCGAGTTCCATCCAGGGTCTACTATCTATACAACTATGTTACAACATTTGTATCAAATCCGGTATCTGGAGAAAAGATACACATATAATATGTTCATTTAAGTTATGTATTTTACAGAGAGATTAAAAATTCAAGTCACACAAAACTCTAAAGCCATTAAAAGTTTGAATATAAAACTCAATTCACCTGGAATGACTAAAGAGAAGTTCTATATCCGCCCGTGTTAAACTCACAAATGTAATGAAATTTGCTACCAATAAAATACATTTGTTTATTTGATGTATGTTTATCTAATTTTAAAAATAAATTTTATTTCTCCTAGCTTACAGTAAACAAGCTAAGAGCTTGGACACTTAGATATTTCCATTTTAATAAATATGCATTCAATGTATAAACTCTGTAAACCCTGATTTGCAGTATACCACATGTTTTATAAGTTTACTATTGTAAAATTCAGATCACTATTAATTTCTATTAAGAAATTTCTTTGGGAGACCCAGTCCTAGGCCAGGTCTGGTGAGTTTGTGGGAGACCTTCTGGCTACCCTGCCCTAAGGGACCTACTGGACAAAACCCAGGTGCAGCCTGGGTGAGACCAGCTTCCACCCCCTTGGGATGCCCATCACCACTCTGTAGCACCTCCCCTACCCTGCCTGCCCAGTAGGAATATCTGCTGTATTCCAGGAACTCCTAGATCCAGTCCTAGGCTAGGACCGGTGAATGTGTGGGAGAGCCTCCGGCTGTCCTGTGCGAGCATGACCTACTGGTCCCAGCCCAGGCACAGCATGCGTGACACCCTCTTTCACCCTCTTGGGACACTCTCCATCAGTCCATAGTACCCTCCCACACCCCGCACACAAAGTAGGAATTTCTATCACGTTATGGGAACCCCCAGATCAAGTCCTAGTCTAGGCATGGTGAGTGTGTAGGAGAGTTGCCTCTACCCCCCATTCCACCTTGTTCCCTCCAGACTCAGTGCAGGCCTGGCAAACAGGTCTGGGGTGGAATCCTTCAGCTGCAATCACTGCAGAGAGTGTAGGGGACAGAAACACCCAGCTGGTCCAGAAGCAGAACATCTTGCCAGAGGGGCACAACAGGTTCACACTCAAGGGCAGTAGCAGGAAGGAGCGGAGCACAGCAGCCACACCAAAGATAGGCAGAGCTGGAAAAATAAAAACTTTGTAGATCTGCACCTGAAATTCAGAAGGTGCTAAGGTTATAACTGCAAGAAAGATCTACAACAAAGGTCATAAAAAGTGCTACACAAAATGAAAACAAGAAGGAGAAAAATGCAATCTCAGAAACCAAGACCAACCAAAACAACTGAAGAGAATAATAACACAGAACAAAATGGGAGTCACACAGCTGAAAGCAACGAATCAACGGCTTCTGAAATAAAGAAAAAGCTTCAGAAAGGTATAGAGGAATTCATATTGGAAATGAAAAAAGAAATCCCTGAATTAATAACATCTGCAGTAAACAGTCAAATGCAGAAATATATGGAGGAAACCCAATGCCCACCCAGAACAAGAGTGAAGGACACTAGGTCAGCTCAAATGTATGAATTAATAGCGTCGATAGTAAATAAGGAAGACCAGGAAGTCATAGAGGAACTTAGAGAGGAATTCTTTTCTGAAATAAAAAAAGAATTCCCAGAACTCATAGCATCTGAAGTAAAGAATCAACTACAGAAACATAGGCAGGAAACCCAATCTGAAAAAAAAAGCACTGCAGTAAAACAATTTATAACTGCTTCTAAAGAAGACATTGATAAAAAAGAGGACATTACAAAAATGACTGATTCCTTGAATGAACAATACAGGAAAGAAATAGATCGCATGAAGCAGAGTCAAAGAGATATAGAGGAAATTAAACTGTCACTCACAAGCTTGCAAAATGAATTAAGTGAATGTGAAGACAGAGTTTCAGATCTTGAAGATTCTGGTGCAGCTAGTGAAAGGGTAAGAAAGGATCCCTTAAAAACAACTACGATGCAGGAAAGAATAATCCATCACCTGCAAGATGATACAAAGATGAACAATGTGAGATGAAAAGGTATCAGTGAGAAAGTAGGAGTGAATACAAATGACATTAAAAAAACATGAGCAGAAGTAATAGCAGAAAACCTCCCAAATATGAAGAAACAATGTGACATAAAGATAACTGAAGCATACAGAACACCAAGTAACCTCAACCCAATTAAAAATACATCGAGACATATAATAGTCAAGATCTTAGAAATCCAGCACAAGAATAATATACTGAGAACCACTAGAGAAAAGAGGCAGATCACATTCAAAGGAAAACCCATCAGAATTATGACTGACTTCTCTTCACAAACCATGAAGACAAGAGGAGCATGGAGCAGAGTACTTCAGGTCCTCTA
>NW_004524721.1:1308038-1348545 GCF_000260255.1 Octodon degus
CTAAAGAATTTCATGATGGAAAATCCAACTCTACACAGGCTACTGAAAGATGTTCTAGAGAGGGACCAAAATGATCAGAACTCCATGAATGAGATCAGAAGCAACCAACTAAACAGGGAAAGCAATTAAACACAGGAGAAAAAGGAGTAAACAACAACAGGTAAATAACATGTCAACCATAAGTCAATACATCTCAATTCTAACCATCAATGTAAATTGACTCAATTCACCAATTAAAAGAAATAGACTGGAACAGTAGATTAGGAAACAAAATCCAACAATATGCTGTATACCAGAAACACATTACACTCATAAAGAAATTCATGGACTGAAAGTCAAAGGCTGAAACAAAATAGTAGATGCCCCGTACACTCAGAAAAAAGCAGGGGTAGCAATCCTATTCTCAGACAGTCTCAACTTCAAACCAACAATGATCAAGTGAAACAAGGAAGGACACTATATACGGGTAAGGGGAAAAAATTCAAAAGGAAGAGGTAACACTCATAAATACATATGCACCAAACATGGAAGCACACAACTATATAAAGTAAACCTTAATGGAAATTAAAAATCTAATACCCAATAGCACAATCTTAACAGGAGACCTTAACAACCCCTTATCACAGAAAGATAAGTTAACCAGAAAAAAATTAGCAAAGAAATAGCAGAACTGAACCAGAGCTTGGAATAAATGGACTTGGTGGACACATACAGAGTGTTCCACCCAAACACAGCTGAATACACATTTTTCTCAGCTGCACATGGGTCATTTTCTAAAATAGCCCACATACTGGTCCATAAGTCATGTTTAAGTAAATGTAAGAAAACAAATATTACCCCATACATATTATCTGACCACAGTGCAATGAAACTGCAAATAAGTCACAAAAGAAACCAGACAAAAACCTTAAATACATGGGAATCAAATGACACCCTACTCAGCAAGAAATGGGTCACAAATGAAATTAAACAAGAAATTCAACAATATCTACAATTCAATGAAAATTCAAGCACAACTTATCGTAATTGATGGGATGCGATGAAAGCAGTTCTGAGAGAGAAATTCATAGCTGTGAAATCACACATTAGGAAAACAAAGCGGGAACAAATAAATACCCTAATGTTGCACCTTCAACAACTAGAAAAGGAAGAACAAACCAAACCCAGAGCCCAAAGACATGAAAAAATCATAAAGATTAGAGCAGAAATTAATTCAATTGACACAAAGAAAACAATTCAAAGATTTTAAAAAAGCAAAGAGCTGGCTCTTTGAAAGATTAAATAAAATCAATAAGACCCTAGCCAATCTCATCAAAAAGAGGAAAGAAAAAATTCAAATACAATCAATAAGTAATGAAAAAGGTGTCATTACCACAGACCCAGTGGAAATTCAGAAGATTATCAATAGCTAATTTGAGAAATTTTACTCTCACAGAATAGAAGACACAGAAGAAATGGACAGATTCCTAGGAAGGTCCAAATGGCCACAACTGAATTGACAAGACATATCCATTCTCAATAGCCCAATAACAGCCAATGAAATATGAGATGTAATTAAAAACCTATGGACAAAGAAAAGGTTTACAGCTGAATTCTACAAGAAATTTACAGAAGATGTAGTCCCTACACTCTTCAAACTCTTCCATGAAATTGAGAAGGAAGAAATTCTCCCAAAATCATTATTTGAGGCAAGTGCTATACTGAAACCAAAACCAGAGAAAGATGCAACCAAGAAAGAGAACTACGGGCCAATCTCCCTCATGAGCATAGGTGCCAAAATACTCAATAAAATACTAGCAAATAGAATACAGCAAATCATCAAGAAGATCATACACCATGACCAGGTAGGATTCATCCCAAGGATGCAAGGATAGTTCAATATTCGAAAGTTTATAAGTGTAATACAATATATAAATAGACAAAAGCAAAACAAAACAAAACAAAAACACATGGTCATCTCCATTGATGCAGAAAAGGCTTTTGATAAATTCCAACACTCAGTTCCACGTCCTATAGAAAATTGAAATAGATGGTCTCTACTTCAATTTGGTAAAAGCCATTTATGAAAAGGAAATGTTTAACATAATCCTAAATGGGGAAAAACTGAAAGCTTTTATTCTTAGATGTGGTACAAGACACGATGTTCTCTATCACCACTTGTATTCAACATAGTTCTGGAATCATTAGCTACAGCCATTAGAGAAGACAAAGAAACAAAAGGATTAAGAATAGGTAAAGAACAGTTAAATTATCTTTATTTGTAGTTGACATGATACTTTACTTGGAAGACTCAAAAAACTCCACCAACAAGCTATTAGAATTAATACAGAAATACAGCAGCATAGCAGGTTATCAAGTCAATACCCAAAAGTCCATAGTATTCTTTTACACACACAACAAAAACACTGAGAGGGAAATTATAAAAAAAATACCTTTTATAATAGCACCGAGGAAAATGAAAGACTTTGGAATTCATCTAACTAAAGAAGTCTAAGATCATTTCAAGGAAAATTACAATGCTCTGAAAAAAAGAAATTGTATAGGGTTTCAGAAAATGGAAAGATATTCCATTCTCTTGCATAGGAAGAAACAACATTGTGAAGATAGTCATATTCCCAAAATTGGTGTACAGATTTAATGCAATCCCTATCAGATTGCCAACAATATACCGCAAAGAGCTGGAGAAATCATTCCTATAATTTATCTGGAACAAGAAAAGAACTAGAATATCAAAGGCAATCCTGGGCAATAAAGACAAGGCAGGAAGAATTACAATTCCTGTCTTGAAATTATAGTACAAGGCTACAAGCATGGCACTGGCAACAAAATAGACCTGAGGATCAATGGAATAGATTAGAAGACACTGAAGCCCCTACAAACACACTTGGCCATCTTATCATTGACAAAGGGTCCAAACATGCTCAATGGAAGAAAGATAGGCTCTTTAACAAATGGTGCTGAAAAACAGGCTCCCTACATGACAAAAACCAAAACTTGATCCAGGTCTATCACCATGCACTAAACTAAAGTCAAAATGGATTAAAGATCTAAACATTAAAGCAGAGATGCTAAATCTTCTAGAATAGAAAGTAGGAGGAACTCTTGAAGACATAGGGGTAGGCAAAGTTTTTATTAACAGAAATCAAATAGCATAAGAAACCGTTCAAGCAATTAACAACTGGGACCTGCACTTAGTGATAACTTTTTTCACGTCAAAAGAAATTACCAACAAAGTGAAAAGGCAACCCACGAATTTGGAAAAAATCATGACAAATATGTACTAAGACAAAGATCTGCTCTTTAGAATTTATAAAGAACTAAAAAACACTAGGGCCTCAAAATTTAAAGACCCAATCCAGAAATGGGCATCTGAGATGAACACACACTTCTCAGAGGATGAAATTAAAGAAGCGAATAAATATATAAAAAAATGCTCCACATCACTAGCCATCCACGAAATGCAAATTAAAACCACATTGAGATATCATCTCACCCCTGAAAGAATGGTTATCATCAAGAAATCAACCTACAACAAATGTTGGAAAGGCTGTGGGAAAAAAGGAAACTTTCTGGACTGCTGGTGGGAATGTAGACCGGTGCAACCATGAGGAAATCAGTGTGGAGACTCATTAGAAAAGTTGGATTTGAAATCCCATTTAAACAAGCTATTCCTCTACTGGTAATTTTTTCCCAGAGGATCTGAAAATATCACATCATAAGGATATATGTGTGCCTATGTTCATAGCAGCACAGTTTGTGATAGCCAAGTCTTGGAAACAACCAAGATGCTCATCACCTGAGGAATGGTTGAAAAGAATATGGTATTTTTACAGAATGGAGTATTATTCAGCTATTAAGAATGGTAAACTTGAAGCCTCTATATTGAAGCGGATGCCACTTGAAGATATACTCACAAGTGAAGTAAACCAGACACACATGTGTAAATATCATACATTTTCCCTAGTGTAAGAATGCAAAAGAAGAAATACAAATAGAAAGGTATAAAACAAGTAAAAGAAAGCTGGATTTTGAAGACTTACTAATCAAGAGAGGAAAAGGAGTAGAGCTAGGAAACATGACAATGTCAAGCCATACACTTATATGTAGAAAATGGGGAAGGCAATGATTCTGAGAATCTCCAGAATGTTTTTGAATCTAGCATTTGATTGGAAAGATTCTCACCCTAACTAACTATATATACTGATACCTGTGAACTAAGTAAATGCACTGAAATGGTAATCTGTAATAGTAGTTTCATGCTTGGAGTGCCTGTCATTGTGGTCTTCTGAATAAGGGCTTCTTGTCATGACATGCCAGTTGCTGCTGTACTGTCTCTCAGGTAGATGATTGTTCAAA
Organism: Octodon degus; assembly: GCF_000260255.1. Taxonomy (NCBI): domain Eukaryota; kingdom Metazoa; phylum Chordata; class Mammalia; order Rodentia; family Octodontidae; genus Octodon; species Octodon degus. The sequence goes on from NW_004524721.1 coordinate 1,312,395, forward strand.
AGGAAGGGGGTGGTGAATAAAGGCAAGAGATTGGAAAAGGAATATTGTGAGACTGTCCTGTTTATGGTTGTATATGATTAGATTCTTGAACTTATGTGTAAACTTAAGATATATATAACTCTTTATATTTATTTTTAAAAATATATTCTAATTTTAAATGTTTTTTACATCATATTCTGTAGCGACTTAAAGTTCAACATATCAGTACTTGATTAAAAATACCTGTTCCATGTTATGCCTAAGATGTTTGATATTCAGACAGATAGTGAGGTCAAGCTTAACAGCCTATGTTGTATGGTAATAACAATAAGCTTGTCTTCTGGAGGGTTAACAACTTATGTTTGCAGATCAAAAATTAGCAATAAAGGTCGGGAAGACAGCCAAAATTCTGGCCCTAGCCTTCCAAGGTCAATTAAGACTCAGGAAAAAAAAATCCTTCTGCAAGCAGGCCTGCCCCTTAGCTCAGTTCTTTAAGTGACTGCTTCAACAAAGCAGTCAGTTTCAGGTTGCTGTGGTTCAATTCCCACAACTAAAGCCTCAAAACCTGCCCTGAAGGCATTAGGAGCCAAAAAAATACATTCTCAGGACATACAAGAACTTGTACTGTAACATCATGTAACCCAGTAGTGTCCCAAGTTTTCTGATCAAGGAGATTATGGGGTCAAAGAGGAAAGTGATCCATGACGTAGAGTGTGCCTAAGGAGAGTCACATGGAGAGAAAACATTCTCTTATGCTTTCACAGAGAGCACATTGGCCCTGCAATGACCGTGACTCATCCACATGGCTGACACTGAAAAAAGGTTCTACAGTCTGAGGTACAGGATCTCAGGATAAATCCTGAGGGGATTTCACGGACCTTAGCAGACCCCAAAGCTACAACTCTTTTTGCATATTTCATGCTTTACCTTGGTCTTAACCATACAGTAGAAATGTATGAAGACGTAATGTAGGAAGTAATGCCATGCTGTTATGTTGAGCTGTGGGGGACTCAGGTCAACAATTTTTGACATTGCCAGTTAAACAGAAGACCCAATGCTATTATGGGCTACTGGACTCTTTTAGAATATTTTGCTGAGTTTACACAACTATAATATTCAAATAACGGAACTTAACAAAAAATTGTATACAGATGAATGTCCATTTTGTATCTGTGTATTCAAAGTGGTTAGGATAGATATATAGTTACATTCTCTTAATGAATAGAATGATTTGTTCTAATGGTGTTTGTAAATAGGATATCATGTCTGCATCTTGTACAACAATTAATCACTAGGAAGAATGTATGCAATGTGTTAATTTTGAAAATCTCCTACCAATTCGGTTTGAAACTATTTCATTGGTATTTGTTTCTCAATAAAATTATGGGAAAAAAAGAAAGAAATTTCTTTGGGCATTTGGGTTGCTTCCAAGGTTTAGCTATGATAAATTGCGCTGCTATAAACATGGATGTACATATATCAGTGCGGTATGATGTTTTCAGTTCTTGTGGAAAAATACTGAGGTAGTGAATGGTTGGATGGAATGGGACCTCCACTCTCAGTTTTTGGAAGCATTTCCACACTGATCTCTATAGGCGTTGTACGGTCCGCACTCCCACCAACAGTGGAGAAGTGTTTCTTTTCCTCCATAGCCCCTTTAGCATTTTTTTATTTTTGGGCTTCTTGATTTTAACCATTCTTTCTGGGGTAAGATGGAATTTCAGTATTATTTTCATTTGACATTTCTCAAATGACCAATGGTTTTATACATTTTTCATATATTTATTTGTTATTTGTATTTCTTCATCTGAGAAAAGTCTATCCATTCCAGATGCCTGTTTTTTATTTTGTGCTTAAATCTGCAAGCCTGATTTTTTATTTTATTTATCTGTCTATCTATTTATTTAGTTATATTTGGTGATACCAGAGATTGAACTCAAGACCTTGCACTTACCAAGCAAGTGCTTATTCCACTGAGTTATCTGTCCATCTCCCTTCTTTATTTTAGAGAGTAAAAACAAAATCAAAAGTAATAGCTAAAATAAATATAGAAACAGAGTGATATTGTAAAATTTTATTTATTTATTTATTTGTTTGTTTACTTAATGTATTTGGTACAGGGGCTCATTATGAAGCTTGGGCTCATAGTGATCCTCCTGCTTTCATCCTTCCCAGCACTGGGCTTACAGTACAGATATGTGCCACCATGTACTGTCTCAGTGGCTGGGCCCAGTGGTGGGGCCAGCAGCAGCATACAGTGCCTGGGATCAATCCTGGTCCCTGAGCTTGCCTAAACAGTAGCTTAGTTCACTGAGCTGTCTTGCCAGCCCAACAATTTTTAAATTCTTTATATGTTATAGATAAGAATACTTTATCTGAGGGACAGTTGACTATGTTTTCCTCAATTCATGGGTTTTCTTTCTACTCTGTGGGTGATTTCTTTTCATGTGCAAAAAAAAAATCAGTAAGAATAGATTCTAGTTGTTGATTCTTTGCAGTATTTCCTGCAGTTTGATTTTTTTTGTGAACTTTCTGACTACTTCTATGCCTTCAAGATTTCTGCTTATTTTCTCTTTCAGTAGATTTAGTGTTCCTCATTTAATATTTAGATCTTTCATCCATTTTAACTTTAATTTAGTGCATGGTGATCAGCATGGGTCTAGTTTTACCCTATGGCATATGGAAAGTCAGTTTTTCCACTGTCATTTGTTAAAGAAGAAGCACCAGATGCTTCTGTTAACTTCTCAGAGTTTTCTAAGAAGTGCTCAGAGAGGTGGAAGACTATGTCTGCTAAAGAAAAAGGAAAATTTGGAGACATGGCAAAAGCAGAAAACTTGTATTCCTCCTAAAGGAGAAACAAGAAAGAAGTTCAAGGATACCAATGCTCCCAAGCGGCCTCCTTCAGCCTTCTTCTTGTTCTGTTCTAAGTATTGTCTAAAAATCAAAGGAGAACATCCTGGCTTGTCCATTGGTAATGTCCAAAGAAACTTGGAGAATGTGGAACAATGCTGCAGCAGATGACAAGCAGCCATATGAGAAGAAGGCTGCTAAGCTGAAGGAAATGTATGAAAAGGACATCGCTGCATACCAGGCTAAAGGACATCCTGATGCAGCAAAAAGGGAGTCATCAAGGCTGAAAAAAGCAATAAAAAGAAGGAAGAGATACATGAATATTTAAATGGCACTGGAATACGCATCTCTGACAAAATTAAACAAAAAAGGGGATACGAATGAAGGATCATTTTGCATTTGTATATACAAAATAGTTAGGATAGATATACAGCTAGTTCCTCTTAATATAATGAAAAGAAAGGTTTGTACTAATAGTGTTTGGACAGGATATCATGTCTGCACCATGTACTATGAATAACCACTACGAAGGCAACAATATGCAATGTATTAATTATTGAAACCGTCCTACTAATCGGTTTTGAACCTGTCTCATTGCTATTTGTTTCTCAATGAAATTAATTTAAAAAATGAGGGAAGAGGATGAGGATAAGGAAGATGAGAATGAAGAGGAGAAAGAAGATGAAGAGGATGAAGAAGAGGATGATGATGAATCAGTTGGTTCTAGTGCAGATTTTTTCGTCTGTGAAGCAATTACCCCCTCCCCCCATACACAACTCACTCATTTTGAAGAAAATAATATTTGAAATGTAAGGCTGATTTGTTTTTAAACTGTATAGTGTCTTCTTTTTGTATAGTTAATAAACAATTGAATGTGTGTTTAGGTACCCCTGTACTGGTGGTATTTTCAATAGTCACTAACCTTGCCTGGTAAAGTATGGGAGTTGTATATTGGCATGGAAATTTAAAGCAGATTCTTGTTGGTGAACAGCACAAATTAGTTGTATATGGGGACAGTAGTTTCTCATCTTCAGTTGTCTCTGATGCAGCTTTACTAAATAATTGTTGTTCTGTTAACTGAATACCACTTTGCAATTGCAAAAGAAAAAGTTGCAAATATTTTTTTGACATTATGAATGCTTCTAAGTAAATATAGTTTTTCCTAGGAAAAAAAGAATATTATTTTTCTCATGGAGGCAGTTACATTTCTCATTGATATACTATTTGTAAAAATCTAGACATTTGCGTACTTAGTGAACAACTAATTATCTGGATAAATATTTTTATAAGTGCATGGTTATATAAGGAGTATATTTTTAAAAATATACTAATCATCTTCAGTTTATTAATATGAATGGTTAATTTTGTTAAACTAAGGGTAATTATGGATAAATTATTGAACATTTAAATAAATGACCTTTGATATTAAAATTGGTTATTCATATATAATGATTACAGTGAAATAAACATTGACTTGATTTAGAAAATGTTGAAAATTTAAATGCAGTTTCATAAAATAATTCATTTTATATGAGAAATATTCTTGTATTATCCTGATTCTATAAATAAAAAGTAGCTCATTTTGCTCATTTTGTGAAGGATGCATTGCTCAACTATACAGAAGAAACCTCTTAGTGACAAGAATGCCATGATATACAGCTTAAGTTTATGAAATCAGAATAAGTATGCATACTAAAATTCTTTGCTGTTTATACATATGACTCTAAAGGTTGTCTGATAAAAAATGCTGAATATAAATCAAAGTAGGCATTCTTCATGTACTTGTTTTTTTAAACAAAGACTACTCACTTTATTAATTACAAATTTGATTTATTTATACATAGTATGGATATATTATATATATAATCCTCCCAGGAGCACCTGGATTTAAGAAGGCAAAGCTCTACACATTATCATTTGTACTACTGGATCATTTAATTTTTATGCAAAGATTTAATGATTTTCAGCTGTAAAAACATCTAGGAAGAAGGTCTTTATTAAAAGAGATTAATACAGGAACTAAAATGTTCACTCTAAAAATTCAAAGCACAAAACTTTTGAATCCAACGGGCAAAAAAAAGCCATTGTATGTATTACAAGTATAATAAAATGGTATGGGGAGGTGAATCCATTCATAAAGTTGGAGCACTCAATTATAATGGCCTCATTAATGTCTCTGTGCATGTTCCTCTGCACTTGACTATTCTTGTGAACTTCTTTCAGAAAAATATATTAATGGCTTCAGTAAGAACTTGTTAAAAATTTTCATGTTGTGAACATTTTCCAAAATATATGAAAACAAAAGCTAGAGAAATATTGAACAGTTATCTTAAAAATTATCAATATTCTTTCTCAGAAAACCTGGTTTCTATATCGTCTTTCCCATAAATTGTTCAGAATATGAAAAAATGACATTTTTCTTCCTATAAATTTCCAGTCTGTAAGAAGTACTTGTTAAAATTAGAGTATTTTAACATGGATTGAAAACATCGTTAAATAATTACGTATTTATAAATATTAAATGTATGGAACATTCACATCTCAATCAAAGTCAGCTGTGCTTTGATATTGGCAATAGCTTCCAATATATATCTTTTTTGACTTCACAGCTTTGGTGCGTTTGCAAAAGGCTGACAAGACCTAAGAAAGAAAACAGACCTTCATGCACAGTCACCCTCATGTAACTTTCATTCATCCATCTGATATTGTCAAAGATGAATGGACAGATACACCCTGGAATCATGTGCTCTCCGTTTCCCCAAAAGTTGTTGAAGTTTTGGGTGTAGAACAAATTGAGAAACAAGAAATAATTGTCTACTGATTTCATAAGCATGGTAATACTTGAAAACAATAAGCTAAATTTATAATATTACATATCTAATAATTTAGGGCATAGTGACATATTTCTCTAAACCTCTCCTAAATTTATAAAGGGATTTGAGCATGTAAGACATAGTTTTGAAGTGTGAGGTATAGAGTTAGGATCTGTAAGGATCCAGGAGATAAATGATTGTAGTCTAAAAGCTGAGTGGGGCTGAGATGCAGCTCAGAGGCACAGAACCAACATGGAAATTGCAAAGTCCTGAATTTGATTCCTAGTTTAAAAAAGAAAAAAAGAATAACACAGAAAATAAGAGAATATGAGAACACTCAGGATTTAAAGATTGGGTGAAGGAGATAGTGACAAAATAAAAATCTCAAATGTCAAGTTTCTCACATTATAAATCATGGGGAGAAAGATACCCTGAGAAATAGGTCAGGAAATCAGATTAACAAAACTCCAACCGAGCAGATTTGAGGACCATATTCATCAGATAAATACTGGTGTCCAGTGGCAGAATTATAGGATATTTTCAAGAAGTGGTCTAAATATGCATGTTCAGATTGGAGTGACCTGGGGGATTTGCATAAGGTAATTTGTGAATACTTAGAGGTTACTAAATAACTAGCTGAAAATCAAAAAGTGAAAGAAAATGATGCTCAAACAGATAAACTGGTAGAGAAATGAATTGAAAAGCATTGAGTCAGAACTGTGCTGGCATTATTACTGTGCCATATTGATTTAAAGCTTCCTTTTAAGTTCTTCTTTATGTTCATTTTTCCAGGCTTTCTTGTTACCAGCATACACACTAGTGAAAGCCTTCCCATGAGTGATAAGCAGGAGGCCGCAAAAGTAGAACAGAAAGCAACCCCTACTTTGTTACAGGGAAAATCCCAGGCACTATGGAATCTTATACAGGGTTTGGCCTGATATTTCATAATTTAACACTGGGGTCAGTATATTATGGGATAAGTCACTTGCAATCATGTTGCAATAGTCCTTTGACCTTTCTGCATTTTCAGATATGTTTGCTTTTTTATTTTGTTTTTAGTTCTCTAGTGCTGTAATTCTATTTGCATTTGCTAAAAATGTCTTGGTGATAGGAGGAAATGAATGATTTAGGAAAATCACTGAGAAATAATATATCTAGATGTCTGTGAATACATATAATCTCTAATCATAAACTGTTTATAAGCAGGAAAAACTGAGATTGGGTAAAAATCAGGGCATTTAAGAAGATAGTAGCTTAATATCAATGTGAAAGAAAATCCCTTGTGATACAATAAACATCTCTGTCTTTGGAACTATTTTGTTTTCAACAGTATAAAAAAGACTTAGCTCATCTTTGAAATTTGTGAATAAAGTAAAGCCTGCTAAGAATATTTATATAAAATATTACAGTATAAGAACTGAGACCTTAAAGTATATTTGATTTAAATATTAGGCAGAAACCAACTAACTAAAATTTAATCAATGTAAATATGTACTTTTTTCTACCCAAACATGAGTTATTTTTACAAAGAAGCCCAATTTGGGGGTATTTTCTGCATATTCTTTTCAGTTATGATTTGAATTCTCAGTAAATCCTCACTGTTGTCAATATTTTCTCAGTGTGTACAAGAGCAATGTTCAAGGGTCCTGATTAGCAGGACCCTTATCACAATGCTTACCACCTCAGGGCACTGGTACAGGGTGCAGATGTGTCTTCTTTTGTGTTCTGAGATAAAAGAGAATGCTATTGCATTAGTCTCAAGCTTAAAAGTAGCAAAGCATCATTAGTATGAAACTAGGAGGGAAGTAAAAACCCTCTTTGAAGAAAGTATTTAAAATGTGGGTGAAGAAAATTATATGGATGATTGACTCTGTTTTTTAAAGTAGGCTATGCAAAAGATTGTCATAATGCCATACCAATCAATGCAAGTAGGAGAAACTTAGGAGAATAGATCCTGAGTAGTAGATCCTGCTGTGCTCTGATATAAAATGATTACTATGCAGATGTGTAGAGTAATTCTACACATACCTTAAGTTATAATAGTGATAGCTTTTAAAATAATTATATTTTCCATTACTATAATTTTTAAAAATTAAATTATGAGACAAAATCTGTAAGAAAAGACATTTTTTACTCCATAATTTATTATAAAGCTGTAATTATAGTCATTTTAAAATTGTGTTTTATCTAAATGTTTCTGTTACAAACACACACACACACACACACACACACACACAGACGCTCAACTATCTTAGATGATATTACCATTGGAAGCTTTGTTAGAAAATCTCTCACTCTCACTTGCATTTCCCTTTTGTGGTTAGCTCTCTGTGTTATTATTGATTCTTGTGCACATTTTTGTGTATCTGTCAGTTCTCCCAGTATAAGTGTAACATATGGTTAGAAGAAGATTTAGGTTTCATTAATTTTCAATGGCTACAATTTTATGCTGCTTTGCACAAAGCAGGCACTCACCAAATACTTTTGTAAAACAAACAAATCATGTATTCTTGAAACTGTAAATTAATACAAATGTTTTGGTTGAAAAGCTTCTGCCTTTTTAAAGTGACTACATGGCTATATTTATTATCAACCATATTCAATTTCAGGCTAGTCTGTTTATAAACAAAAAAATTGGATCAATAAATCAATGGAGTAGAAAATGTGAACAATCCATGGGGGGCATAATATAAATAGTGGTCATTTGCCACAGGAAAAAGTGATCTGAGGACTTTTAACAGAGCCTTAGGGAATTTCATATTTAAAAATTCTGAGAGAAAAATTTCATCGAGAGAACAAAGAGAAAGAAAAATTATAAATGCCTATGCTGTCACATACTGAATTATAAATCCATCTTCACACATTTTGGGAAATGTATTCCTTATATGTGACATATATCACTTGTGTGTTATAGCATTCTGATAACACAAACATGAAACATTTTAAAGAATTCAAAATGCGTTCACAATCTGAAAAGAAATATGGATAGCTGCAAGGTAAGAAAAATGTATCACAGAATGTTCCCATCATCCAATGAGATAGTAGCTGGACCTCAAATACAACTAGATAGATAGATAGATAGATAGATAGATAGATAGATAGATAGATAGATAGGAAATGTTTTACAGCAACATACATAGTTATCTATACTCATAAATGTTTAGACAGACTTGGCTTTCCCTCTACACAGGATATGCTCTCTAAAATTATACAAATAGCATTAATTTAAAAAGCAAACTCAACATCCTTAAATACATTGGGTCATTAATAACTAGTGATCTTGGACAAATAGAACACTAAAAAGATAATACATTTCACCAAGTGACAGTGAATTTTCTAAAATCATAACCTCTCAAAAGTAGTCCAGGGCCAAGGAGATAGCTCAGTAGAATAAGTGCTTGCCTGACAAGCGCAAGGTCCAGAGTTCAACTTCCACTACTTAAAAAAAAAAAAAAAAAAAAAAAGAATCTACAAGAGAGGCAACAGAAAATGAATCAGGTGGCAGAAAGACCTAGATGAGAAGAATAGTTATGATTACAAACATAAAAGCAAATAGATATTTTTAAATGATAGAGAATCATAAACAATGTGATAAATTTCTTAAAGAAAGGTTACTTATTTTAAATAGATTTTTTTTCTGGATATGATTCCATAATTCTCCTGTTTTAAGAATCTTTTGGAAGCCTCCTAAAATGGTTTTTAGGAATGAATACCTTCATTTGTATTTTAATTGAAACAACAGTGCTATGAAAATTAAGCAAACACTACATTACTTAGTAGGTTTTATTTTGTCAATATGACTCAATGGATATCTTTACTATTTTTTTCTTTGTGGAACCAGAGATTAAACTCTGGCCTTTGTGCTTGTCACGTAAGCACTTATTCCACTAAGCCATCTCGCAAGCCCCAATACTCTAATTCCCCATTTTTTTTTCTTTTTGTCAGAACCAGGGATTGAACTCAGGCCCTTGCACTTGCCAGACAAGCACTCTACTGAGCTATCTCCCCAGCTCCTATCTTTACCTCTAAAAGGTAATCAGATAATAACATTTTATAATCAAAAACATATGGCTAGATAATGCTTTGGTTTATACTCTAAGAAAGCATCTCTAATGAAACAGCAAACAGACTATTCTGAGGACTCAGCCATTTTTCATCTTAATTGCTTGGTCTCACGGGGGAGGGATCAGCTCCCTCTCATGGCAGTGCTCATTCCTGAAGGTATGTGAGTTCCAGGTAGGGCTTCTATCCATGTGGCCTCTTAACTTCTCCATCATGATTTCCAAATACTCTCCATTAGAGGGTTATTGTAGTACCAGGTCCTTTCTGTGTGTTTCTGTGTGTTATTGTAGTACCAGCTCCTTTCTGGTTACTCTTCCAAAACAAGAGGCCTGATAGGAAGAAGTGGAGGTATCAGCTCTCTGCCCTGCTGAACTGTAATCTTAATAAAGTCACCAGTGTCTTAAAGCACAGTTCCTGTTCTAAAATGAAGAGGTCCTCAAGATTTATCACTCTTGTACAATACTGCTAGTATTTTTACAGAATTCCAGATTTTTGCAGCTTTATGCTTATTAACTAGTTAAGGCCAAAAACATAATGCTTATGTCTTAACTATTTAGTGGGTACTTGCAAAAGATAACACACATAGATTGAAGGAAAACAATATTTTATTTTATGACTAAGTAACTGAATTATTTAGTAATGAAAATATACAGCTGGAAGGTATCTCACAATTTCTTATTTCTCATCCTTGATTTACATTGCCTTTCAGAGTATATGGTTTTATGACAATCGTAAGAGCTTCTTTTTTTTTACAAAAATGCAATGTTATTTTAAAGGAATATTATATGATGAAATGTTGAAACTATTCATCATTTGATACTAGCATTTGACTTAATTCCAGAAACTTGTATTTTCCTTACAATTTTAAACATGCTGGTAGACCCCTATGAGTTGGCCATTGTTTTTAAAAAAATATTATCATTATTTCAGAAATCTGTCATTAAGATAAAGTGACAAGAAAAGATAAAATGACAAATTACATGATATAACGAATAACATGCTACATTTCTGCAAATAAAATGATATGTTTTATTTTCTTGGTGTAAGTATATGAGTGTGGCAGTTAATCTTTATTTTTAACTTGTGCCAATTGGGAAATCCCTAGGAAATTATAATTCTGACTTGAAGCATAACTTTAAGGGTGTTCCAGAGAGAAATGGCCTATCTGAAGTAAATTGATAGTGTAATGCTGCCCTGGATATGGACAACAGCATGCAATTGAGAGCATAGATAAACCAAAAAATGGAAGGATAACTTCTACCAACATATGTTCTCTCCCTACATTCTGACAGCCATAAGTGAGCAGTATTCCACCTGAAGGGATTTCTTCATAATGTCTCTGCCTCACCCAAGGCTTGAAATCAACTGCACAGGCTGCTCATAGGCTGAATCTTTTGTTTTTTTGGTTTATTTATTTATTTATATATTTTGCAGAACTGGGGCCGGAACTCAGGCCCTTGCCCTTGCCATGGAAGTGATTATTCCACTGAATCAACTCCCCGCTAATATTTATTTACTTTTTAAAATTTTATTTATTTATTTACTTATCCTTTGCAGTGCTAGAGATTGAACTCAGGACCCTGCATTTGCCAGGCAAGTTCTTATTTTACTGAGCTATCTCCCCAGTCCTAGACTGAATCCTTTTAATGCACAAGCCAGAATAAAACATTTTTTTCTCTCTCTTTTTTTATAATTATATTGATAAACAAATAGCAGTGAGACAGTTTCAAATCAAATCACTAGGACAGTTTCAATAATTAACACACTGCATGCATTCTTCTTAGTGGTTAATTGCTGTACAAGATGCAGACTTGAGATCCTATTTACAAACACCATTAGAACAAATCATTCTATTCATTAAGAGAATGTAACTATATATCTATCCTAACCACTTTGAATACACAGATACAAAATGGACACTCATCTGTATACAATTTTTTTGTTAAGTTCTGTTATTGAATATTATAGGCGTGTAAACCCAGCAAAATATTATAAAAGAGTCCAGTAGCCCATAATAGCATTGGGTCTTCTGTTTAACTGGCAATGACAAAAATTGTTGACCTGAGACCCCCACAGCTCAACATAACAGCATGGCATTACTTCCTATATTTTGTCTTCCTACTTTTCTACTGGATGGTTAAGACCAAGGTAGAAGCAGGACCTATGAAACAACAGTTGCAGCTTTTGAGTCTGAGAAGGTCAGTGAAATCCCCTCAGGATTTATCCTGAGATCCTGTGCCTCAGATTATAGAACCTTTGTCAGTGTCAGCCATGTGGATGAGTCATGGCCATTGCTTGGCCAATGTGGACTCTGTGAAAGAATGAGAGAGTGTTTTCTCTCCATGTGACTCTCCTTAGGCACACTCTACATCATCGATCACTTTCCTCTTTGGCCCCACAATTCCATTGATCAGAACATTTGGGACACTACCGAGTTACATGACATTACAGTACAAGTTCTCATATGTCCTGAGTCTTAATTGACCTTGGAAGGCTAGGGCCAAAATGTTGGCTTTCCTTACAGCCCTCCCTTTTCTCTAATTTTGGTCTGCAAATTTAGGTTGCTAACCATCCAGAAGACAATCTTATTGTTATTATCAAACAACTTAGGCTATTAAGCTTAACCTCACTATCTCTCTGCATATCAAACATCTTAGGTATAATAAGGAACAGGTATTTTTCATCAAATATTGATAGGTTGAACTTTAAGACCCTACATAATATGATCAAAAACATTAAAAAATTAGATTATATTTTAAAAATACGATAAAGAATTGTATACTTCTCATGTTTGCACATAAGTCCAAAAATCTCACCATATACAACCTTGAAGCAGGACAGTCCCACAATATTCCTTTTCCTGTCTCTTGCTTTCCTTCACCACACCCTACTTCTTGAACAACCACCTACCTGAGAGACATCATAGCAGCAACAGGCATGTCATGACAAGCAGCCCATATTCAGAAGACCAGAATGACAGGCACTCCAAGCATGAAACTACTATTACAGATTACCATCTGGAGTGCAGTAGCTTAGTTCACAGGTATCAGTATATATAGTTAATCAGGGTGAGAATCTTTTGAATTAACTGCTGGATTCAAAATCTTCTGAAGATTCTCAGGATCGTTGCCTTGCTCATCTTTTACATATAACTGTATGAATTGATATTTTCATGTTTCCTATTTCTTCTTTCCCTCTCTTCATTAGTTACTCCTTGAGATCCTGCTTTCCTTTTACTTGCAATATATCTTTCTATTTGTATTTCCTCTTTTGAGTACTTATACTAGGGCTACTGTACGATATTTACACATGTGTGTCTGGTTTATATCACTTATATGTATATTTATTGAACATATGAGTATATGTTCAAATAGCATCCACTTCAATATAAAGGCTTAGAATTTATCATTTTTAATAGCTGAATAATACTCCATTGTGTAAAAATAACACATCTTTTTCAAGCATTCCTCAGGTGATGGGCATCTTGGTTGTTTCCAAGATTTGCCTATCACAAATTGTGCTGCTATAAACATGGGCACACAGGTATCCCTATGATATAATGATTTCAGATCCTCTGGGAAAATTTCTAGTAGAGGAATAGCTGGTTTAAAGGGGATTTCCAGACCAAATTTTCTAAGGAGTCTCCATACTGATTTCCATAACGGTTGCACCCGTCTATATTCCCACCAGCAGCGGGGTAGGTTTCCTTTTGCCCCAAGGCCTCTCCAACATTTGTTGTTGGGTGATTTCTTTATGATAGCCATTCTTTCAGGGGTGAAATGATATCTAAATGTGGTTTTAATTTGCATTTCTCAAATGGCTAGTGATGTGGAGCATTTTTCTTATATTTATTCACTTCTTCAATTTCTTCCTCTGAGAAGTGTGTGTTCATCTCAGATGCCATTTCTGGATTGGATCTTTAAATTTTGGGGCCCTAGTGTTATTTACTTCTTTATAGATTCTAGAGAGCAGACCTTTGTCTGAGTACTTATTTGTCATGCTTCTTTTCCAAATTTGTGGGTTGCCTATTCACATTGTTGGTAATTTCTTTTGACGTGCAAAAACTTCTAAGGAGGCAGGTCCCCTTTGTTAATTCTTTCAACTGTTTCCCATGCGATTTGATTTCTGTCCATGAACTCTTTGCCTACTCCTGTGTCTTCAGGAGTTCTACCTAATTTCTCTTCCAGGAGATTTAGTGTCTCTGCTTTAATGTTTAGATCTTTAATCTATTTTTTCTTTAGTTTAGTGCAATGTGATATACCTGGGTCAATTTTGAGTTTTCGGAATGTGGAGAGCTATTTTTTCCATCACCATTTGATAAAGAGGCTATCTTTCTTCCAGTGAGTATGTTTGGCACCTTTGTCAAAGATAAGGTGACTGAGTGTGTTTGTAGGGGCTTCCACATCTTCTAATCTATTTCATTGATTCTCAGGTCTATTTTGATGCCAGTATCATGTTGATTTTATCACAGTAGTCTTGTAGTATAATTTCAAGTCAGGAATTGTAATGTCTCCTGCCTTGTCTTTATTGCCCAGAATTGCCTTTGCTATTCTAGGTCTTTTCAGCTTCCAGGTAAATTTTAGGAATGATTTCTCTATTTCTGTGAGATATGTCGATTTTAATCTGATAGTGATTGCATTAAATCTGTGCAGCAATTTTGGGAGTTTGGTCATCTTCACAATGTTGGTTCTTCGTACACATGAGCATGGAATATCTTTCCATTTTCTGAAATTCTCTACGATCTCTTTTTTCAGAGTACTGTAATTTTCCTTGAAAAGATCTTTAACTTCTTTAGTTAGGTTAATTCCAAGGTATTTCATTTTCCTCAGTGCTATTGCACAAAGTAGTGTTTCTACAATTTCCCTCTCATTGTGTTTGTTGTCTGTGTAGAGGAAGGCTATTGACTTTATAACCTGCTATGTTACTGAATTTCTGTATTAATTCTAGTAGCTTCTTGGTGGAGATTTTTGGGTCTTTAAAGTAAAGTATCATGTCATATGCCAATAAAGATAATTTAAGTTCTTCTTTGCCTATTCTTATTCATTTATTTCTTTCTCTTGTCTAATGGCTGTAGCTAATGATTCCAGAACTATATTGAATAGGAGTGGTGATAGAGGACATACTTGTGTTGTACCAGATCTAAAAGTAAAAGATTTCAGTTTTTCCCCATTTAGGATTATGTTAGCTGTTGGGTTCTTCAAAATGGCTTTTACCAGATTGAAGTAGAGGCCATCTATTCCAATTTTCTTTAGGACTTTGAACATGAATCAGAGTTGGTCTTTGTCAAAAGCCTTTTCTGCATCAATGGAGATGATCATGTGGTTTTTAATTTTCACTCTATGGATATAGTGCATTACATTGATAGATTTTCGAACATGGAACAATCCTTGCATCCCTGGGATGAATCCTACCTGGTCATGGTGTATGATTTTCTTGATGATTTGCTGTATTCTATTTGCTAGGATTATATTGAGGATTTTATCATCTATGTTCATGAGGGAGATTGGCCTGTAGTTCTCTTTCTTAGTTGCATCTTTCCTTGGTTTTGGTATAAATATAATACTTGACTCCAGGAATGATTTTGGGAGGATTACTTCCTTGGAAGGAAGATTTTGAGGAGTATAGGGACCACATCTTCTGTAAATGTCTTTTAGAATTCAGCTGTAAATCCATCTGGACCTGGACTTTTCTTTGCCGGTATGTTTTTAATTACATCTCGTATTTCATTGGCTGTTATTGGGCTATTGAGAGTGGTTATATCTTGTCGATTCAGTTGTGGTAATTCGCACCTTTCTAGGAATCTGTCCATTTCTTCTGTGTCTTCTATTCTGTGAGAGTAAAGATTCTCAAAGTAGCTATTGATAATCTTCTGAATTTTCACTGAGTCTCTGGTAATTACACCTTTTTCTTTTCTTAATGCTTGTATTTGAATTTTTTCTTTCCTCTGTTTGATGAGGCTATCTAGGGGCTTATCAATTTTATTTAATCTTTCAAAGAACCAGCTTCTTACTTTTTTAATTCTTTGAATTGTTTTCTTTGTCTCAATTATATTAACTTCTGCTCTAGTCTTTATGATTTCCTCCCATCTTTAGGCTCTGGGTTTGGTTTGCTCTTCCTTTTCTAGTTGTTGAAGGTGCAGCATTAGGGTAGTTATTTTTTCCCGTTCTGTTTTCCTAATGTGGGTGTTCACAGCTATGAATTTCCCTCTGAGAACTGCTTTCATCGTATGCCATAAATTATGATAAGTTGTGCTTGAATTTTCATTGAATTGTAGATATTGTTGAATTTCTTGTTTAATTTCCTCTGTGACCCAGTGGTTGCTGAGTAGGGTGTCATTTAATCTCCATGTATTTAAAGTTCTTTTCTGATTTCTTTTGTCATTTATTTCCAGTTTCATTGCACTGTGGTCAGATAATGTGCATGGGATTAATTCTGTTTTCTAACATTTACTTAAGCATGACCTATGGACCATTATGTGGTCTAATTTAGAAAATGACCCAAGTGCAACTGAGAAAAATGTGTATTTAGCTGTGTTTGGGTGGAACACTCTATAAATGTCCTTCAAGACCATTTGTTTCAAACTCTGGTTCATTTCTTTTATTTCTTTCCTAAGTTTTTGTCTGGTTCACCTATCTTTTGCAGATAAGGGGGTGTTAAGTTCTCCTGTTAAAATTTTGGTATTGGATACTAGATTTTTATGGCCTTCTTTATTTCGCTTGATCATTGTTGGTTTGATGTTGAGACTGTCTGAGAATAGGATTGCTGCCCCTGCTCTTTTCTGAGGTGCTGGGGCATGTAGTACTGCGTTCTATCCTTTGAATTTCAGTCTATGAATGTATTTATGAGTTAAATGTGTTTCTTGTATAAATATTTTTGGATTTTGTTTCCTAATCCACTGTGCCAGTCTATTTCTCTTAATTGTTGAATTTGATTCCATTTACATTAATGGTTAGAATTGAGATGTATTTAATTACGATTAACATGTTATTGTCCTGTTGTCTTTTACGCCTTGTTCTCCTGTGTTTAATTGCTTGCCCTACTTATTTGGTTGCTTCTGATCTCATTCGTGGAGGTCTGATCGTTTTTGTCCCTTCCAGAACATCTTTCATTAGCCTGTGTAAGGTCGGCTTTTTCATCGTGAAATTCTTTAACTGTTCTTTGTCATGGAAGTATTTCACTTCTCCATCAAACTTGAAAGAGAGTTTCTCAGGGTAAAGTAATCTGGGCTGGAATTTTTTTTTCATAGAGGACCTGAAGTACTCTGCTCCATGCTCTTCTTGCCTGCATTGTTTGTGAGGAGAAATCGGCCATAATTCTCACGGGTTTTCCTTTGAATGTGATCTGCTTCTTTTCTCTAGTGACTTTCAATAGATTATTCTTGTGCTGAAATTCTGTGATCTTGACTGTTATATGTCTTGATGTGTTTTTCTTTTGGTTGAGGTTACTTGGTATTCTGTATGCTTCACTTAACTGAATGTCAGATTGTTTCCTCATATATGGGAAGTTTTCTGCTATTATTTCAGCCCATATTTTTTAAATGTCATTTGTATTGTCTCCTTCTTTCTCATTGATGCCTATTAGTCTTACATTGTTCATCTTTGCATCATCTTGCAGGTGATGGATTATTCTTTCATGCAACCTTGTTGTTTTTAAGAGATCCTTTCTTACCCTTTCACTAGCTGCACCAGCATCTTCAAGATCTGAAACTCTGTCTTCACATTCACTTAAACGGTTTTTCAAGCTTGTGATTGAGTTTTTTTCTCTATATCTCTTTGAATCTGCTTCATGTGATCTATTTCTTTCCTGTATTGCTCATTCAAGGCATCCGTCATTTTTGTAATCTCTATTTTTTTATCAATATCTTCTTTAGAAGCACTTTTAAATTCTTTTACTGCAGTCTTTTTTTTCAGATTGGGTTTCCTCCCTATTTTTCTGTAGTTGCCTCTTTCCTTCAGATGCTATGAGTTCTTAGAGTTCTTTTTCTATTTCAGAAAAGAATTGCGCTCTGATTTGCTCTATATCTTTCTGCTATTGCTTATTTACTATCGACGCTATTAATTCATGCATTTGAGCCGAGCTGGTGTCCTCCCACTTGTTCTGGGTGGGCACAGGGTTTCCTCCAATATGTTTCTGCATTTGATTCTTTAGTGCAGATGTTATTAATTCAGGGATTTCTTTTTTCATTTCCTATCTGAGTTCCTCTATACCTTTCTGCAGCTGTTTCTTTATTTCAGAAGCTGTTGATTCATTGCTTTCAGCTGTTTGATTTTCAATTTTTTCGTGTTAGTGTCCTCTGCACTTGTTACAGGTGTCCTTGGGTTCTGAGGTTGTATTTTGTTCCTTCTCATCATTTTGTGTAGCATTGTCTTCTGCTCTTTGTTGTAGATTTTTGTTGTAGTTATAACCTTCGCACGTACTGAAGTTCAGGCTCTGCTCTACAAAGCTTGGACTTATCCAGCTGTGCCTGGCTTGGGTCTGGCTGCTGTGCTCAGCTCCTTCCCGCTGCTCCTTTGAGGGTGAACCTGTTTTGCCCCTGTGGCTATATGTTCTTCTCCTGGACTAGCTCGGTTGATCTATCCTCTACACTCTCTGCAGGTATTGCACCTGCAGGGTTACACCCCAGGCATGTATGACATGCCTGACCTGTGCCTGGAGGGTGTAAGGTGGAGTAGGGGGGAGAGGAAGCTCTCCGTCACACTCACTGGGTCTGGGCTTGGATTGGATCTGGGGTGTCCCGGAACACGGTAGAAATTCCTACTCTGTGGGTGTGGTGGGGGAGGTGTTACGGAGTGGTGGGGGAGCATCCCAAGTGGGTGGGAGAGGTTTCTGCCCACACCGTGCCTTTGCTGGGACCAGTATTTGGTCCAGCCAGTGCAGGCTAGCAGGAAGCTCTCCCACACACTCACTGGACCTGGGCTAGGACTGGGTTTGGGTGTTCTTGGAACGCAGCAGAAATTCCTATTCGCAGTCGGGGTGGGAGAGGTGCTGCGGAGTTTTGGGGGGCGTCCCAAGGGGGTGGGAGAGGGTCTGGCCCATGCTGTGCCTGGGCTGGGACTGGACCCGCTGGCACAGGTTAGCAGGAAGCTCTCCCACACACTCACCGGCCCTGGGCTAGGACTGAGTCTCTTCTCTCGTTTTTAAACTTTAATTTTTTTATTTCTTTCTCTTTAGACCAAGTCAGTTCCTTCTTGCCTCAAATAAGTTACAATGGACTACAACAGTATAAAAAGATGTTTATTTTTAAGTACCTTACTAATCTTATTCCTTGTAATCTAAGTAACCATTAGCTGTGAGCACATTTTCCAAGATGGCAAACAATCACTTATATGTGCAAACAGTATATAGTAAACATTTTAGGGATTTTCACTAACACAATAAAATAACACCCTTAATTTTCCTATAGTCTTAGTACTTTTGCAGAGTGTTTTTGTCTTTTTTGTTGTGTATCTCAGGTATTTGTTGTAGCAACAATAAAATGACTAATACAAATGCAAAATAGAGACAGGAAACTTAGATGTAATTCTGTAGTGCTTTTCTGTAGTGCTGATTGTGAAATATGGATCAAGATTACAATAAACATATGTGAGAAAATAAATTTGAGGAGTACTCTATGGAAGGATCATTCAGAAATTACAAAAAAATTCATGTGGAAGTGAAAAGGTGGATGTTTAGGAAGATAGATATTTCAGAAGCTTAAGGAAGACAGTGTAATGGCATGACTATCACATTTGATCATTCAATGTGGCCACTGTCAAGGATGTAGGATATTATATTAATTTTGGGCAGATACCAAAAGAAACGTTTTAATAGATGATGGTGAGAAAATCAGCAAAAGTGAGGAAACAGGGCTGGACAAAATGTTCAAATTGTCTCCTATATTTTTTATTCTCTTCTATGTATTTTTTTTAAATCTTTTATTTTTTAAGGATCTCACTACATAGCTTGCTCTCATAATAATTGTCCTGTCGCAGCCTCCTCAGTTCTGGGATTACAAGCATTGCAACACCATACCTGGTTCTGGTGGTTGGAGTGGTGCACTGGGAGTTCCAGCCCAGCACCACATGAAGTTCCAGTGATTGAACCTGGGTCATTGTGATTGCCAGGCAGACACTTAGACCACCAAGTTTTCTCCATAGCCCCACTTCTTTTATGTCTTTATCTTCATTTTCTCTAATTGCTAATTGTTCCTCAGAGTATGGACATGATCAAGTATCTTACCAACAATTGCAACCAAAAGAAATAAAATATTCTCTTTCATTTTCATGCTTCACTCATTCTTAAAAAGTAATACTACCCATTTCTATGCCCTCATTTTACTTTTACATTTAACCTACTCACATATGGCTTGCTCCTGACAAATTACAATTAACTATTTTTACCCTTGCTAAATATTCTTCATGTTACAAAACTCAGTGGGCACTAACAGTATCTGTCAGCTTCCTTGTCACTGGAACAAAATACACAATACCTACAATTTAAAGCTGGAGAGATTTATTTAGGATTCCAGCTTTCAAAGGAGTCAATTAATGGTTGGTTGTCTCCAGGGCAAAACCATCATAGTTCCTATCTCTTACCTTCATTCACCACCCCCTTTCTTTTGAGCAATCCTCTACCTTAGAGACAGCACAGCAGCAACTGGGCATATCATGACAAGCAGCCCATAATCAGAAGACCAGAATCCTCCAGAAATCTTGTCTGATCACTCATCCTTGCTGATCTGAGTGAACTCATTCTTCTAAGTTCCCAATTCTTCTGTATAACTTAACCCAAACTCTCAGAATTTCTGAGCCTCTTGGACACCAGCATGGGTGCTGGATTCTTTCCATGTCTTCTTGAATAAACAATGATATTCTCAAATAGAGTTTCTTGCTTACAATACTGTATATTATTCCTGCAAATGTAGGGACAAAAATATCCAAGTATTTTTTACTATTATGATTTTATTTTATTATTTGTTTATTTATTTTCTGTATTTAGGAGAGGGTGTATAGGGTCTGCAGTGTCTCATTACACAGATCAGACTTGTAGTGATTCTTCTGTTTTCAGTCTCCCCTCATTGGGATTACAGGTGCATCTCACCATGCCCAGTCTCAATTGCTGTATCAGCTCTCCCCGAGGGTGGGGCCGGCACAGCATGCCAGGGATCTAGCCCCAGGCTGTGCTCTGCCTGAGCACGTGCTTTAGTTTGCTGAGCTATCAGGCCAGCCCTGAGTATGATTATTTTAGCAGAAAGTCTGAGTCTACCAACTTTCTTGAAAAAAAAGTGAAGAAGAAATTCGATTGGACATTTGAATAGACAGTAGAAACTGAAATTACATGCCTGTCTACTGTCCTTTCAATTGATTTGAAACATTCAGAAATACAAGTCAGAGTAGTTATAGTTGACAATCCTAAATTCAGGATTCTTATGGAAGCAGAGATTGACGCTCACCTTGTTGCTCTAGCAGAGAGAAACTAAACATTGTCATTAGTTTACCAAATCTACGAAGCCACTTGCCTGTGTGTTTACAAACATGCCAATATCATGGAGGCCCTTGGATTGAAAGAAGTACCTCTCCACTCCTGCCACCCATGAGAGTAGGACTCTGTATAAATAAAACCAATGCTTTTGGAAAATAAAAAAAAATATATATATATATATATATATATATATATATATATTCATATTTGGACAATGAAAAAACAGAAGAGAAAAGTCAAAAATTTTATTTGATTCTACATGATTACTTTTTTTTGGAACTGAGAAACAGTGGTGGACAGTAAAACTAGGGGTTGAGGGGAGTCAATGTATAAGCTTGGAACCAATTGAGAATCCAATTAAACCCTTGTTCTTTTGAATGTTATACTTATTCTACAATTTATAAATAAAATCTCATAGGTGCAGAAGTGTAATCTTGTACTAAGTTTAATATTACCTGAAACAAAAATAAAAGGAATTTTTCACTTTATGAGAAAGAGAAGATGTGTGTAGAGGAAACAGAACTCTTCTCCTGAAGATTCAGTCATCCTCTAGATTGCTTATCTATTTCAAGCATTGACTGTTCCTTACAAAAGACCAGAATAAGGCCAGAGAGATATTTTAAAGGACTAAAGTGCCTGTATAGGCAAGCTCAGACAAGCTCAGGGACCATGGTTCAATTCCCTGTACCACATGTTGTGCCATCCCCAAACCAGGGCGGGCCACAGAGTCCTGGCATAGTGGCATAGTGGTATGCCTGTAATCCCAGCAGAGGGAAGGCTGAAAAATAGGAGGATCACTATGAGTTCAAGCTGTGTAGTAAGACCCTGTAAAAATCAAATACATTAAAAAAAAGACCAGCAGAAATCAAAAATACAATTACCCAAATTATTCTTCATATAGACCTAAATACTTTTCCCCCTTCTTTCACTTGTCCTTTTCTTCATACCAGCTTTTCCTTCCCATTGAACAATTTCTTTCTGATTTTTTTCCTCTTTTGAATTTCATATAACTTCTTTGTTATTTTTTCAAACAAAACTTACATATTTATAATCTGAACAATTAATTTGAAGAGAGCATCATGTAATAGAGCAACCATTGTGGAATTCCTATTACTTTGTTTAGTGAAATCTTGTATCCTTTCTAATGCTGATTTTTTTCTAGCAATATTTTGTATTTAGAAATATGAAAAAAGTATAAAATGTTAACTGTTAGTGATCTGGTTTGGAAAATTAAGTACTATTGTGAATACAACTGCAATCGACTCAATCTTGTCTTCAACTTAAGACCAACTAAAGAAATTGAATATGCCTCTTCAATAATAACATTTCTCTCCTTTTTACCTAAAGTAAGGTATACTTCATAATTTAAAAACTGGCTTAGAAAAGATTATGTATCTACCAATTGCCCAACTGCTGCTCTGCAGACCTTTCCAGTTAACTACCCTGTAGAGGGTGATCTTCTGAGTGACATGGAAACTCTATAATGATACTACAATCTTCTACAGCTGCTTTACTGGCACACATCCCATGCCAATAATGCTGAGTTAACAGAGTAATACAGATAGGGCCATGACCATCTATGCCACACTCAAAGCATCACAGTGATTTCCTGGATATCTGTTCTAAATTCAATGTTGTATGTCTCATAAAATATGTGTTCAAAAATATATTTGCATTTTATCACACTGTGATCAAACTTTCTGCAAGGGAGGCTCTACCTTTTTCTAGTAAAAAAGCATACTGCTAGCAGCACTTCCACAGCAAGAGTCCAGAACACTATGTGAGCCAAACTGAATTTATCAGAGGTGGATTTTTATGCAACAAATCTTTCTACAGAATCTGAGGAAGAACAATAGCCATGAGCAAAAGAAAGATTAAAATTTCTTTATGTTCATAATAATTACAAATTGAGTTCAGTGCTTGTTGACATAAATATGATTATAAGCCAGTTTTTAACTAATGGCAAATAGTTTAACCTTAGATGGGAAAGGCATGGAAATGTGATTGTTGAAGAAGCATATTAACTTTCTTTGGTTGGTCCTAATTTGGAGACAAAGATTGAGAAAAATATAGTTGTTGCCTATGTCCTTCTCTGTTGTGACACTAGCTGCAAAGTTTGGAGTTCAAGTTCTATTGTCAGACAAGACAGAGAAATTAAAGGAATAATGGTTGGAAAAGACAAAGTGAAATTATTATTCACAGATGACATGACACACTACATAGAAGACCACAAAAACTCTATCAAAAGACTTGGAGACTTACTAACCAAATTCAATTGAATACAAGGTTAACACTAAAAAATAGCATTTCTGTACATGAACAACAAACACACCAATAGAAAAATTAGTGAAACCACAACTTTCACAACATTATCCAAAAAAATGACATACTTAGGAATTCACCTATCAAAGGAAGAAAAAGATCTGTACAATGAAAATGATAGTACTCTGAAAAAAGAGATCAAAGAGAATTTCAGAAAATGGAAAGATGTCCCTTGCTCCTCGATAGGAAAAAATTAAAAAAAAAAAAAAAAAAACATTGTGAAAAGGGTCATACTCCCAAAACTGTTGAAAGATTCACTGCAATCTCAATTAAAATATCATTAGTATACCTCAGATACAGAGAAAACTTTCCTAAAATTCATCTGAAACCAGAAGAGACCTAGAAGAGCAAATCAATGCTGAGCAACAAAGGAAAGGTAGGAGTCATGATAATCTATGACTTGAAATTATATGTCAAAGTTATTGTGATAAAATCAGCATAGTACTGGCAAAAAAATACATGAGGATTAATGGAACAGATTAGAAGATGTAGCCACAACTACAAACACACTCAGTCACCTTATCTTTGACAAAGGGACCAAACATGTTCACTGGAAGAAAGATAGCCTGTTTAAGAAATGGTGCTAGAAAAACTGGCTTCCCAAAAACCAAAAGTAGACTCATGCCTATTTCCTTGCACTAAACTAAAGTCAAAATGGACCAAAAATTTAAATATTAAAAGAAAAATTAAATCAACTAGAGGAGAAAGTATGTAAAAATCTTGAAGATGTAGGGATAGGTAGAGAGTTTATGAATACAAATTAAATTGCATTTAAAGAATGTCAAAGAATCAATAACTAGGATCTCATTTTTTTTAAAAAAAAGATTTTGCACGTCAAAAGAAATCATCAAGGTTGGGGAGATGGCTCAGTACAGTAAGCACTTCCCTGGCAAGCACAAGGGCCTGAGTTCAATCTCTGGTTCTGACCAAAATAAATAAATAAATAAACAAATAAATAAATAAATAAATAAGAAAAAAGGAAAAAAGAAATCACCAACAGAGTAAAATGAAATGCATGAATTAGGGAAAAAAAATTTAGCTAACTGTCCTTAAAAAACTGAAAAAGAACCAATAAAAATGGATTTTTGAGATGAATAAACATTTCTCAAATGAAGAAATACATTTGGCCAATAGACATAAAAACATGTTCAGCATCTTTTTGGTTAGTAGAGAAATGCAAATTAATACAACACAGAGATTCCATCTCACCACAGAAAGAATGGCTATTATGAAGAAGTCAATAAAAAAATGGAAGTAATACATGAATTATAGTTTTAAAAACTTGCCATTAAAACCAATATATTCAGAGTAAGAGCTTCTTCTTTGCACTTGGGAACCCCCAGACCCAGCACAAGCCCAGGCCCAGCTAGACTGTTGGAGAGCTTCTGGCTCCTCTGCACCTGCTTGACCTCTCCAGACTAAGCCTATGTATGCTGCATGAGTGAGACCCCCGCCGCACTCTTGGGACCCCTCCATCCCTCCAGATCCCCCACCCAAACATGCCAAGAGAGTAAGAACTTTTACTGCACTCTCAGGACCACACAGACATAGACCAAGCCCAGGCCTGGTGAGTGTGTGGGAGAGCTTCTGCACTCCCCTGTGCTCTCTGGACCCCTCCAAACCCAAACCAGACATGGCATACAGGCCTAGAGTGAAACTCTGTAGCTGAAGTCCCTGCAGAGAGACTAGGGGCCAGAACCATGCAACTAAGCCTGGAGCAGAATATCTTGCCCAAGGGAAGCCAAGCACAAATGCATGAAACTCAAACTTAATAGCTCTGTACCCAAATTTCAGTAGGTGCTAAAGTTAAGACTGCACCAAGCTTAACATCAAAGGTCAGAGGACAGTGTTATACAAAATGACAAAGAGAAGGAGCCAAGTGCAATTTCAGGACCCGAACCCACCCAGAACAAGTGCACAGGACACTAGCACAGAGGAAATTAGGAATCAGACAGCTGAAATGTCTGAATTCATAGTGTCTAAAGAAAACAAACAACTGCAGAAACGTATAGAGGAACTCAGATCAGAATAACCTATGAAATGAAAAAAAAAAAATCTCTGAATTAATAGCATCTGAAATAACGAATCAAATGCAGAAACATATAGAGGATATCAGGCCAGAATTAATCTCTGTAGTAAAACAATTAATAACTGCTTCTCAAGAAGACACTGATAAAAAAATAGAGGATATTAGAAAAATGACTGACTCCTTGAATAAGCAATACAGCAAAGAATAGATAGCATGAATCAGAGTCAAAGAGATAGAGATGAATTTAACATTTCAGTCACAAGATTGAAAAACCATTTGAGTGAAAGTGAAGACAGAGTTTCAGATCTTGAAGATGCTGGTGCAGGTAGTGAAAAGGTAAGAAAGGATCTCCTAAAAACAACTAGGATGCAGGAAAAAGTAATTCATCACCTGCAAGATGGTGCAAAGTTGAACAACATAAGACTAATAGGCATCAATGAGAAAGAAGGACTCAGTACAAATGATGTAAGAAGGATATGGGCAGAAGTAATAACAGAAAATTTCCTGAATATGAGGAAATAATCTGATATTCAGGCAACTAAAGCATACAGAACTGCAAATAACTTCAGCCCAAATAAAAACACATAGAGACATATAATAGTCAAGATCCCAGAAACCCAGCACAAGTACAATACACTGAAAGCTGCTAATGAAAAGAAGCAGATCACATTCAAGGAAAACACATCAGAATAATGGTAGACTTCACTTGGTTTGAGTCTGGGTCTCCAGAAGAGCAGGAGCAGAGTACTTCAAGTGCTCTATGAAAACAAATTGCAGCCAAGACTACTATACCCTGCAAAATTCTCTTTCAAGTTTGATGAAGTGAAATACTTCCATGACAAAGAACAACTAAAGAATTTCATGATGAAAATGTCAAGCTTAAACAGAATACTAAAAGATGTTCTAGAGAGGGACCAAAATAATCAAAACTCCATGAATGAGAACAGAAGGAACCCACTAAATCTGACAAACAATTAAACACAGGAGAAAAAGGAATAAACAAAAGCAGGTAAATAACATGTAGATCATAAGTCAATATATCTCAAATATAAGCATCAATGTAAGTGGACTCAATCCACCAATTAAAAGAAACATACTGGCACAGTGGATTAGGAAACAAAATCCAACAATCTTCTGTATATAAGAAACACACTTAGCTCATAAAGAAATTCATAGGCTGAAAGTCAATGGTCAGAAAATAATACTACACGCTCCAGCACCTCAGAAAAAAGCAAGGGTAGCAATTCTGTTCTCAGACAGTCTCAACTTCAAATCAAGAATGATAAAAAAAACCCCAATAGATATGAAAAATCTACCATCCAATATCACAATCTGAACAGGAGACCTTAACACCCCATTATCCCAAAAAGGTAGGTCAAGCAAACAAAAAATTAGCTAAGTAAAAGAACTGAACAAGAGCTTGGAACAGATGGACTTAGTGGATATTTACAGAGTGTTCCATTCAACCACAGCTGAATATACAAGGTTTTCATCTGCACATGGGTCATTTTCTAAAGTAGATCACATACTAGCCCATAGGTCATGCTTAAATATATACAAGAAAACAGAAATTATCCCATGCATGTTATCCAAACACAGTGCCCTGAAACTAGAAATAAACAACACAAGAAACCAGAAATACCCTATAAATATGTGGAAATTAAACAATACCCTACTCTGCAACCAATGGGTCACAGATGAAATTAAACAAGTAATTGAACAATATCTACAATTCAATGAAAATTCAATCGCAATTTACTGGAACTTACAGGGTGTGATGAAAGCCATTCTCAGCGGGAAATTCATAGCTGTGAACTCACATTTTAGGAAAACAGAATGGGAACAAATAAAGACCCTAATGGTGCCCCTCCAACGTCTAGAAAAGGAAGAACTAACTAAATCCAAAGCCCAAATTTGGGAAGAATTCATGAAGATTAGAGCAGAAATCAGTGCAATTGAGATGAAAAAAAAAAAAAAACCCAAAAAACAAACAAACATAAAGAAGCAAAACAAAAAAACAAAACAAACAAACAAACAAAAAAAAACAGTTCAAAGAATTTCAAAGAATTAACAAATCAAAATGCTGGTTCTTTGTGTTAGGTTTTGGCTGTGTTGCCTGAGAGAAACAGGCAGAAGGAAAAAGGGAAGTATTTTTTTGTAAAGAGAAAGGGGCTTCATTATCTTGGAGGACATGAAAAGAATTTGAGAAGATAAGGCATTCTCTGGATTGGAACGAAAGGAGGTTGTGGCTTTTATGGCCTTTAGCCAATGGTGGGGTTTGAGGAAGATGTTTAGATATACCTGAGGAGCTGCTTGGTTCCTTCCCTGATGTGTTGGGAAAGGTGAAAGGAAATTACACCCTGGGCTGTGTTGGAGAAGAAATGGGGAGGTGGTCTCTGAGAAGATACACTGTTGTTTTAAGAACTTCAGCCATGTTGGATGACCACCATAATTATCCAGCAATTTATACCAGGGCCATAAACTATCATTCCCATTTTTTTGGTTGTTACAAAAGGGGCGATGTGTCTCTTGGACTGCTTCCTGCTGAGTGGGGGCATAGTCGTGGGGATGAGGGGAGTTGACAGGATGACAGTTCATACCCATGTAGGAGTTAGTGCCAGGTGTTTCAGCTAGGTTTAGAAGTTTATTATTAAGTGACAGCTCATATCAGAGATGGAAGAAACCTTGAAAAAAGTTTAAAAAGACAGCATGTTATGAGTACCTGTCAGCATGATTAAAGGACACAGGAAAGGAGACAAGAGGAGAAGTCTATGATCTGACTGTCATTTTACCATGACCATGTTGAAGAGGAGGAGTATCGATCTTAAGTTTTTGATATCAATGTGAGGAAAAGGAGTCAGGGTCATCTGTAGTACTGCAATACAACTGTATAGATTTTGATAAAGTAAGCTTTTTGTCTCTTGTGTTAGTGTGTAAGTATGTGGAGACATGGAGTGTATCTACCAACTCTGTTGTCTATAGTTGTTTAGAAAAATAGGCTACTGTCTGAAGAGACAGTCTCTTTTTATGCTACAAAATTTCCACTATATTGTGAGCCTGAAAAGTACATAGGGTAAAATGATGAGTTGGGTTGAGTAAAGAGAGAACTGGGGCCCTTAGGAAGGCCTGTTGTAGCTTGTGAAAGGAGGAATGTATAGGAACAACAGGTCACAGGGCTCTAAAAAGGAACATTTTGATGTTTTATAGAGAGGCTGTGCTAGGTAAGGAAAGTTGGGAACCCAGAGGCAGAATAAATTAGGCAGACAAAGGAAGGATAAAACCTGTTATTTTGTGGTGGGCACCTGAAGGTCACAAAGAAGGGCTGACTTTTAGTGAAGCTATCTGAGCTTTGGAGAGAGAGAGAGACACTGTATAAGCTGTTCCTGACAGAAAATTGAGAAAAGTAGCCGTTTGTCTTACGCTAGGGCACAAGAAGGGGAGCAAAGGAAGAGGTCATCGATATATTGTAGGAGTGTCTGGGCTAGAGATCAAAGGTCTCAAGATCAGCAACAAGAGGTTGACTAAAGAAGTGAAGACTATCTCTGAACCCTTGAGGTAGGACTGTCTGTGTAAGCTCTTGAGATCAGAGACTGCCTATATCAGTCCATGAGAAGGCAGAGGTCCTGACAATATGGGTGTGGGGGAATGGTAAAGAAGGCATCTCTAAGGTCTAAGGCAGTGAAGTGAGAAGAAGGCATATGAGAGAGCATAGTATAGGGGTTTGCCACCACTGGGTGAAAAGGAGTAACCACATTATTAATAATTCTGAGATCTTGAATTAATGATAGGATCCAATAGGTTTGAGGACAGGAAGAATTAGAGTATTATATGGTGAGTGGGTAGTTTTAAGAAAACTATTGGCAAGGAGGCAGAGAATGATGGACTTGAGTCTCTTTATGTTTGAGGGCTATTGGGTATTGGGGAATGTAGGGAAATGCTGTGGGATTTCTGAGGCACACTAGTCTAAGAATAGCATGTTTGGCACGAGTGGAACTGGAAGTGCCTCAAAGCATATGGTTGACAAGGGAAGAAGGATGGAAGAGCTGGCTGTACATTGAGATTGGGTTTGTAGGATGTATACTGTGGGTGGGGGGGAGAAAGAATGGGAGTTTTTGGAGTTCTCTCCCCATGAGCGGTATGGGACATGTTGGGATCATAAGGAAATTAAGAGTGAAGCAAGGAATGGACCTGTCTGAAGAGGTCATGTAAGTCGGCTATCAACACCCACTATGGAGACTAGAGCTAATAAAATGATTTTAGAACTGAGGAAGAACGCTATATGTGGTCTCCGTGTCAGCAAGAAAATTGTTTGTTTGTTTGTTTGTTTATTTTACCTGAGATATCCAGTGAGACTCAGGACTCTTGACAAAGGTGCATCGATATGGGCCATGGAACTCAAGCACTGTTGTTGCTCTTCAGCGGCAAGACCAAGCAGCTCAAGTATATAGATCTGGCTGTAGTAAGATTTCCTGTGAGGGCAGGGAATTGGATGACTTAACCTGCTCTCTGGCGGACAGGGCAGTCACATTTCCAGTGACCCTGAAGCTTATAGATGTCCTAGTGATGGCTACAAGTTGGGGCAGGATCATGCCCAGTGTCCTTCTTCACCACACTTTGCTCAGGTGGTAGCATTATTTAGGCTCAACATTACCTTGTAAAGGCCCTGCTTTGATGGGAGTTTCGAGTGTTGTAGCCCAAAGTTGGTAGTGTGTATAGTTAATTATGGTCTCTATTATTAAAGACACAGAAAGTTAGGTTAAGTAATTTTTCCTTTGGAGTTTGAGGGCTGAGCTCTGTCTTTTTATTTTGGCATGAATGTCAGGAACAGATAAGGATATAAAATAATAATTATTATTAACTGTTTTTTTAGGAGAATCTTGGTCTATATTAGTATACTTATTTTGGAGCAATATACTTGGTTATTAGAATTTTATCTGAGAATCAAATACCTTGAGATATAAAGTGTAACCAGAGAACTATTATTTCTTATCAACCATGGATATTTTAGCAGTTAAATCCCTGTAGAATGTTAATGGACATGTTATATAATATTGTAGCAACCATTTGACATCAATAGTCATAATTAATAGCACAGCATAACAATCACATGAAATCCCCATTTTGTTTTTGCATAACTAAATACATCAGTTATAGTTAGAAAAATATCATTTGGCTGATGACCTCATATTGGCTTGATGGGAACCTCTTATTATAAATGCCTGGAGCATAAGAGAAAGGCATATTCTTAAGTCTAAACAAAAATTTATATTGTAGCATATAGTATTTTAGAAGGCATGAATATGTTTAATATATTAAGCATCTTTTATGAGAAAACTTTGTTTTAGTTTTTGAAAGCATTTTGTCTTTTAACCAATGACCAAATTATTGGGGGCTCTCTATTGATGAACAAAGTTTGGCCACCCTCTATTCATCACTCGAGTCCTGTCCAACAGTCTTCCCCATTTTAATGGTTTTTATTTAATTATAAATTAATTTTGATATTACCTAGAGCAGCTGGTAACTCAGGAGAAAACATGCTTTTAAGTCTATATTTTAGAACTCAAATAAAAAAGAACAGCTGTTTACAGAATGACATAAAAACAAACAAGTACATATGGGACACACAGACATCTTTATAAAATGAAAGTTCACGCAAATATATTTCTGGCCAGGTTAAACTACAATGACCTTTTTAAGTTTGTAATTATGAGAGACTAGCCAGAACTTTTCTAAGTCAATTACTAGAGATCTCTTATAAGAGGAATTTTGGGGGGAAAATGTTAAAAAAAACCCTCTTATTTATACTTATGTTTAGGTCTAATACAGTGCTTATCAGGTTTGATTGGAAGTAAGCAAACTGAGCAGAGGATAAGGGTTGGCACAGCACAATAAAGGAGCACTGGCAATGTTAAGTCCTGGAACCAAAGACTGTCTGCAGAGTTGGCTGGGGTTGGGGGAAGGGGAGTAAGGGGAAAAGAATATAAGCATCAGGCTCCGCTGGAAAGGGCAGTGTGTTTGCTTGCTCCATGGGCTGTTTTTGTTTGTTTGTTGTTGTTGTTTATTTTTCTTTAGCTTGATGGATAGCAGAGGGGCACACCCTGTTAGGGGAAAAATGAATTATTAGTTGATTTTTTAGAGTTAGATTTTTGGAGAATAAAATGACTGTGATTGAATTGTAAATTGGGAAGAGAGTTGGTGAGGGACATGAGGAATGTAGACCACCTGACAGAAGAGAGGAAGGTTGGAGAGGGAGGAGAGGCATCTCTGGAGTCCCTGAAAGTTAAAGAGGTTAGAGGGTAAATTATAAAACAAACGCTGTGGCTGAGGCAGGGCCATTGTCATTGGCGATGGCTATGGGGACAAGGACTCCTATGGGCTTTCTGCCAGTTGGGGGTGTAGGGCAATCTGGTCTGAGAAAATTGTTAGGCAGGGGAGCAGTCCCTAGTTTAAGAGTCTATGGAGTGAGAGAAGTTGAGGGAGGAAGGCGTCCTCAAAAAAAAAAGCAACAAAAAAGCCCCTAAAATCAAAAACAACAAATACAGGTGATATCCTGCCATTTGCTGGTGTGGTGACAGAATTTTGGAAAATTAGTGGATCAAAAGTTTTTTGTATATGCCATTGGGTTTTACCATTTAGCTTATACTGTGACCAAACCTTCTGACAGTAGATTAATCACTTAGATATTATGGCCTCCTGGAGCCTGAGGGAGCTGAGATTGTGGACCAGGCATCACAATGGGGTGTCTTTTAGGGGCTAGGAATTCATATTTCCAATGGTGACTGAATTAAAAGATGAGCCAAAGATTAGGGTGAAGGCTGGGCCACATTTTCCACTAAAAAGCTATCACTTTTTATCTTGGAGTGAATATGAGAGAAAGAGAGGGCTAACACCCACTTTACCAATCCTCAGTAGAAAAAACGGAGCAGAGGACCAGCTGTTCAAGGAAGACAAGTGGGGACCCCGACGACATAAGCTCATGACTTTCCAGACGAGAGGAAAGTACCAGGCAGGATTCCCCTACTGAGTTTTGGGGCTCACCTATGTGGATTGAAACTGGCCTGTGTTGAATGCAAACTAGCAAAGGCAGGCAACAGAGGAAGAAGCAGAAGCAGAAGGCAGTTCAGTGAGGGAGCTCAAAACCTGGCAGTGCATGCCCCTGGAGCAACACTACCCAACTTTCCAGAGCACAGCAACAAAAATGATAGGTTTTGAATGTGTGGAAGAAGAGAAACAGGCTGAAGGAAAAAGGAAAAGTGACTTTATCGTAAAGGAAAAGGGGCTTCATTATCATGGAGGACACAGAGAGACTTTGGAAGATAAGGAATACTCTGAATTGGAACAGAGGAAGGTTGAGATTTTTATGGGCTTTAGCCAGGGGTGGGTTTTGAGAGGGATGTTTAGATATACCTGAGGAGCTGACTGTGGCCTTCTCTGAGGTGGTGGGAAGGGTGGAAGGAAATTGTACCCTGGGCTGAGTTGGAGAAAAAGGGGGAAGTGGTCTCTGGGAAGATAAGCTGTTGTTTTAAGCGCTTCAGCCATATTGGATGACCTCCATAATAATCCAGCAATTCACACTAGGGACATAACGTATCACTTTGAAAGACCAAATAAAATTCATAAGCCCCTAGCTAAACTTATCAGAGAAAGAAAAAAAAATCAAATACAAGCAATAAGGAATGAAAAAGGAACAATTACCACAGATCCAGTGGAAATTCAGAAGATTATCAATAGCGACTTTAAGAATCTTTACTCTCACACAATAGAGGACACAAGAAATGGACAGATTTCTAGAAAGTTACAAATTACCAAAACTGAATCAAGAAGATAAAACAACTCTCAATAACCCATTAACAACCAATGAAATACGAAATATAAAATATAATAAAAAACCTGTGGACAAAGAAAAGTGCAGATCCTGATTGATTCACAACTGAATACTATAAGAAATTTATGGAAGATGTAATCCCTATACTTCTCAAACTCTTCAATGAAATGGAAAAGAAAGTAATCTTCCCAAAATCATTCCTGGAGGCAAGTATTACTGATACCAAAACCAGGGAAAGACGCAACTGAAAAAAGAGAACTACAGGCCAAACTCCCTCATGACTATAGATGCAAAAAGACTCAATAAACTTCTAGCAAGTAGAATAAAGCAAATCATCAAGAAGATTATATACCATGACCAAGTAGGATTCATCTCATGGATGCAAGGATGGTTCAATATGCACAAATCTATAAATGTAATACACTATATCAAAACACCCAAATCTGAAAAACTAATGATCATTTCAATTGAGGCAGAAAAGGCTTTTGAATTAGTCCAACACTCATTCATGTTCAAAGTCATACAGAAAATTGAAATAGATGCCCTCTACTTCAATCTGATAAAAGCCATCTATGACAACCCAAAGGTAACATAATTCAAAGTGTGGAAAAACTGAAATCTTTTGTTCTCAGATCTGGTACAAGACAAGGATGTTCTCTTTCACCAATCCTATTTAATATACTTCTGTAATCATTAGCTACAGCCATCAGACAAGAGAGAGAAATGAAAGGAAGAAGTGGTAAAACTATCATTATTTGCAGATGAAATAATACTTTATTTGGAAGACCCAAACAGCTCCCTAAGGAAGCCACTAGAATTCATACACAAATTTAGTAGCACAGCAGGATAGAAAATCAATACCCAATAGTCAGTAGCATTCCTCTACACAAGTAACAAACACACTGAGAGGGAAATTAGAGAAGAAATACTTCTTACAATAGCACTACAGAAAATGAAAAACTTTAGAATTAACCTAACTAATAAAGTCAAAGATCTTTTCATGGAAAATTACAGTAATCTGAAAAAAGAGACCATAGAGGATTTCAGAAAATGGAAAGATATTCCATGCTCCTGGATAGGAAGAAACAAAATTGTGAAGATGGCCATACTCCCAAAATTGCTGTACAAATTTAATGCAATCCCTGTCAAATTACCAACAATGTACATCCCAGCACGAGAAAAATCATTCCTAAAAGTTATTTGGAACTGGAAAAGACCTAGAACAGCAAAGGCAATCATGGCCAACAAAGGCAAAACAGGAAGTATTAAAATTCCTCACTGGATAATATACTACAAGACTACTGTGACAATATCAGCATGCTATTGGCAACAAAATAGACCTGAAGATCAGTGGTATAGATTAGAAAATGCAGAATCCCCTCGGAACACACTCAGCCACATTATCTTTGACAATGGAGCCAAACATGCTTACTGGAACAAAGATAGCTGGCTCTTTAAATGCTGAAAACTAAAACTTGACCCAGGTCTATCATGATGCACTAAGCTAAAGTCAAATTGCATTAAAAATATAAACATTAAAACAGAAACACTGAACCTGGAAGAGAAAGTAAGAGGAACTCTTGAAGACATAGATTTAGGCAAAGTGTTCATGAACAGAAATCAAATGGCACAGGAAACACTAGAAAGAATTAACAACTGGGACCTGCTCTTACTAAGAAGCTTTTGCACATCAAAAGAAATTACCACAAAGTGAAAAGACAACCCACGAATTAGGAAAAAACATCTTGACTCATAATCAATCAGACAAAGTCTATTCTCTAGAATTTATAAAAAACTGAAAAATATTTAGGCCCCAAAATTTAAAGAGCCAATCTAGAAATGGGCATCTGAGATGAACACACACTTCTCAGAGGATGAAATTATAGAAACGAATAAATATATGATAAAATGCTCCACATCATTAACCATTCATGACAGGCAAAGTAAAACAATGCTAAAATACCTTGTTACCCAAGAAAGAATGCCTATGATAAACAAATCAACCAAAAACAAATGTTGAAGAGGCTGTCGGAAAAAAGAACCCTTCTGCACTGCTGGAGGAAATGAAGACTGGTGCAACCATTATGAAAATCATTTTGAAACCTCCATAAAAAAAACTAGCTCTGGAAATCTCATTCCAATCATCTGTTGCCCTTCTAGGAATATTCCTGGAGGAACTGAAAACGTCATATCATAGTGATATATGCATGCCAAGGTGCCTGTCACCTGAGAAATGGATGAAAAAGATGTGATATTTTCATACAATGGAGTATTACTCAGCTATAAAGAAAGGCAAACTCGAACACTTGATATTTAAGTGAATGCCACTTGAAGATATACTCATAAGTGAAATAAACCAGCCCCACATTTGTAAATATTGTATAGTCTCCCTAGTATAAGAACTCAAAAGAAGAAATTAAAATAGAAAAGCATAACAAAACTAAAAGGAAAGCAAGAATTTGAGGATTAGATAATGAAGAAAGGGCAAGGAGAAAAGTAGGAAACAGGACAGGTGCAAAGCCGTACATTTATATGCACAAGATGTATAACACAATGATCCTGAGAATGTTCAGCATGCTATTGAAACTCGCTGTTAATTGGTAGGATTCTCACTCTGACTTGCTTTATATGCTAGTACCTGTGAACTAAGCAACTGCACTAAAGAAAACTATGTGTAATGGTAGGGTCATGCTTAGAATGCCTGTCATTCTGGTCTTAGAAATACATACTGTATGTCATGACATACCAATTACTTCCATAGTGTCTCTCAAGTGAGTGTTTGTTTAAAAAAATAAAAGAATAATAAATGAA
>NW_004524721.1:1348861-1349403 GCF_000260255.1 Octodon degus
GAACCTGTACTGTTACATCATGTAACTCAGTTGTGTCTCAGTATTTCTGATAAAGGAGATTAAGGGGCCACAGAGGAAAGTGATTGATGATGTACAGTGTTCCTAAGGAGAGACACATGGAAGAAAACATTCTTTCAGGCTTTCAAAGAAAGCAAATGAGTCAAGCAGTGGCCATGTCACATCCACATGGCTGACACTGAAAAACGATTTACAAACTGTGATACAGGGTTTCAGGTTAAATACTGAGGGGATTTACAAACCTTCTCAGATATGAAAGTTATATTTCTTGTTATAGTGGTCTTGATTTATCTTGGTCTTGACCATCCAGAAGAAAAGTATGAAAATGAAGTATAAAAAGTAAAGACATATTAATATGCTGAGCTGTAAAAGGCCCAAGTCAACAACTTCAGACATTGGCTGTCCTACAGAAAATCCAATACTATTATGGACTACTGCACTAGTATTCTACTACTACACTACTACACTAAATATTCTAAATATTAGAATATTTAGCTGAATTCATACACATGCAGTATATAAAT
>NW_004524721.1:1351742-1353008 GCF_000260255.1 Octodon degus
AAAACTTCTCAGTAAGAGCAAGTCCGAGTTGTTAATTCTTTCCACTGTTTCCCATGCAATTTTATTTCTGTTCATGAAGTCTTTTGCCTACCCCTATGTCTTCAAGAGTTCCTCCTACTTTCCCTTCCAGGAGATTTATTGTCTCTGCTTTAATGTTTAGATCTTATTCCATTTTGACTTTTGTTTAGTGCATGGTGATAGACCTGGGTGAAGTTTGAGATTTCAGCATGTAGAGAGCCAGTTTTTCCAGCACCATTTGTTAAAGAGGCTGTCTTTCTTCCAGTGAGTATGCCTGGCCTCTTTGTCAAAGATAAGGTGGATGAGTGTGTTCATAGGGGCTTCAGCATTTTCTAATGTATTCCATTGATCCTCTGATTTATTTTGTTGCCAGTACAATGATGATTTTATGTATTTTTTACAGTAGTCATGTAGTATAATTTCAAGTCAGACATTGTAATGCCTCTTGCCTTGCCTTTATTGCCCAGGATTGCCTTTTATATTCTAGGTCTTTTCTGGTTCCCAATATATTTTAGGAATGATTTCTCCAGCTCTGTATCTTCTATTCTGTGAGCGTAAAGATTCTCAAAGTAGCTACTGATAATCTGAAATTCCACTAGGTCTGTTGTAATTACATCCTTTTCATTAATTATTGCTTGTATTTGAATTTTTTCTTTCCTCTTTTTGATGAGGTTAGCTAGAGGCTTATCAGTTTTATTTAATCCTTCAAAGAACCATTTTTTTGATTTGTTAATTCTTTGAATTGTTTTCTTGTCTCAACTGAATTAATTTCTGCTCTAATCTTTATGATTTGTTCCCATCTTTGGGCTCTGGGTTTGGTTTGCTCTTCCTTTTCTAGTTGATGAAAGTGCAACATTAGGGTTTTTATTTGTTTCCGTTCTGTTTTCCTAATGTGTGAGTTCACAGCTGAGAACTTCCCTCAGAGAACTGCTTTCATCATATGCCATAAATTATGATAAGTTGTGCTTGAATTTTCATTGAATTGTAGATATTGTTGAATTTCTTTTTAATTTGATCTGTGACCCATTGGTTGTTGAGTAGGATGTCATTTAATTTCCATGTATTTAAGTTTTTCTCTGGTTTCTTTTGTCATTTCTTTCTAGTTTCATTGTACTGTGGCCAGATAATGTGCATTGTATAATATCTGTTTTCTTACATATACTTAAGCATGATCTATGGACCAGTATGTGCTCTATTTTAAAAAATAACCTATGCGCAGCTGAGAAAAATGTGTATTCAGCTGTGTTT
>NW_004524721.1:1361434-1373413 GCF_000260255.1 Octodon degus
GCACTGCGGAGTGGTGGGGGGCGGCCCGAGGGGCTGGGAGAGGGTCCGGCCCACGCTGCGCCTGGGCTGGGACTGGTCCCGCTGGCGCAGGGTAGCAGGTAACTCTCCGCACACTCACCGGACCTGGGCTAGGACTGGGTCTGGGGGCTCCCGGAACTCGGCCCTCTTTGTTTTTAAGAGTTCTTTTCTTACATTTTCACTAGTTGCACCAGCATCTTGAAGATCTGAAACTCTTTTTTCACTTTCACTTAAACTATTTTGCAAACTTGTGATTGAGATTTTAATTTGCTCTATATTTCTTTGATTCTCCTTCACACAATCTATTTCTTTCCTGTATTGCTCTTTCAAAGAATCTGTCATTTTTCTAATCTCCATTATTTTTATCAATGTCTTCTTAGGAGCAGTTATAAATTCTTTTACTGCAATGTTTTTTTCAGATTGGGTTTTCTCCCTTTTTTTCTGTAGTTACTGCTTTACTTTAGATGCTATGATTTCTGAGAGTTCTTTTATTATTTCAGAAAAGAATTGCACTCTGATTTCCTCTATATCTTTCTGCTGTTGCTTATTTACTATTGATGGTATTCATTTATGCTTTTGATTTCAGCTAGTGTCCTCTGCACTTGTTCTGGGTGGGCATTGGGTTTCCTCCATATGTTTCTGCATTTGATTCTTTACTGCAGATTTTATTAATTCAGGGATTTCTTTTTTCATTTCCAATCTGATTTCCTTTATACTTTTCTGCAGCTGTTTCTTTATTTCAGAAGCCCTTGATTCATTGCTTTCAGCTGTGTGATTCCCAATTTTTTCTGTGTTAGTGTTCTCTGCACTTGTATGGGTCAGCGTGGGTTCTGAGGTTGCATTTTGTTCCTTCTCATCATTTTGTGTAGCACTGTCTTCTGACCTTTGTTGTAGATCTTTGTGGCAGTTATAATCTTAGCATGTACTGAGATTCAGGTGCAGATCTACAAAGTTTGGATTTATCTAGCTGTGCCTGACTTGGGTCTGGCTGCTATGCTCAGCTCCTTCCTGCTATTGCCCTTGGGGGTGAACCTGTTGTGCCCCTCTGGCAAGATTTTCCGCTCCTGGACTAGCTGGGTGGTTCTATCCTCTACACTCTCTGCAGGGATTGCAGCTGCAGGGTTTCACCCCAGGCCTGTATGCCAGGCCTGAGCTCAGCCTGTAATGGACAAGGTGGAGTAGGGGGAAGAGGCAGCTCTCCTACACATTCACCAGGCCTGCGCTAGGACTGGATCTGGGGTTTCCCAGAACACACCAGAAATTCCTACCCTGCGTGCAGGGTGTGTGGGGGTAGTAAGGATTGATGGGCAGCATCCCACGGGGGTGGAAGTGGGTTTCACCCATGCTGCGCCTGGGCTGGAACCAGTAGTAGAGAGGTCCCATTGGTGCAGGGTAGCTGGAAGCTCTCCCACACACTCACATGGCCTGGGCTAGGACTGGGTCTGGGGCTTCTGGGAACACTCCAGAAATTCCCACTTGGCGGGCAAGGTGGCAAAGGTGCTGCGGAGTGTTGGGGGATGTCTCAAGGGGGTGGAAGAGGGTCCTACCCACTCTGCGCCTGGGCTAGTACCAGAAGTACATCACGCCGATCCAGGGTAGCCAGGTGCTCTCCCACACACTCACTGGGCCTGGGCTAGGACTGGGTTTGGGGCTGAAAGACAATTTTGTAGCTGTATATTCAAAATAGTTGTGATAGATATACAGCTACATTCTCTTAATTCAGTGAATAGAGAGATTTGTTTGAATAATGGTTGTGGACAGGATTTCATGTCTCCATCTTGTACAATGAATAACCACTAAAACAAAAGTATGCAATTGTTAAGTATTGAAACTATCCTACTAATCAGTTTTGAAATTGTCTCATTACTATTTGTTTCTCAATAAAATTATTTAAAACAAACAAAGAAATCATAAGCAGAAAAAGGAAGTCAACCAATTACAAATGTTGCAGAGGTTTTGGGGAAAGAGGTACTCTTCTACATTGTTTGGCAGGATGGTAGAGTGGTACAAGCACTATGGAAATCAGTGTTGACAGATTTCTCAAAAACTAGAAATTGAGGTCCCATTCAGCCCAGCTCTTTCCATCCTCTGTAATTTGCCAGAATAATTGAAAACATCGTATCACAGTGCTATGTATACACACATGTTAATAGAAGCAGAATTTGTGGTGTGAATGGAGTGGTGCAAGGAGGCCAACTGGGCTCATTCGTTCCTCGACCATATCTGGGCATTGCTGCTGGGAAGCCGTGGCCCCACATGATTTTGGCTCAGATTAGTTTACTTCCAGTAAGAAAAAAAAATTGACACCTTCCATCCTGGCAGTTCATTTAAGAGTCTGAAATTAGGGACTTCTTGCAAATTTGGACATGGCTAATAGAGGAGCAACAAGACCTAATGGGCCAAATACTGGAAATAAAATCTACCAATTCAAACTAGTTCTTCTGGGAGAGTCTGCTGTTGGCAAATCAAGCCTAGTGCTTCGTTTTGTGAAAAGCCAGTTTCATGAATTTCAAGAAAGTAGCATTGGGGCTGCTTTTCTAACCCAGACTGTATGCTTTGATGATACAACAGCAAAGTTTTAAATAGGAGATACAGCTGGTCAAGAAAGATACCATAGCCTAGCACCAATGTACTACAGAGGAGCACAAGTAGCTATCATTGTATATGATATCACAAATGAGGAATCGTTTGCAAGAGCAACAAACTGGGTTAAAAACTCTAGTGGCAAGCAAGTCCTAACATTTTAATAGGTTTATCAGGAAACAAGGCTGATCTAGCAAATGAAAGAACTGTAGATTTCCAGGAAGCACAGTCCTATACATATGACAACAGTTTATCATTCATGGAAACATCAACTAAAACTTTGATGAACATAAATGAAATATTCATCGCAATAGGTAAAAAGTTGCTAAGTAATGAACCACAGAATCCGAGAGCAAATCCTGCTAGAGGAAGAGGAACCTACACAACCATTGAACCTACACAACCAACCAGAAGTCAGTGTTGTAGTAACTTAACCTCCAGTTCGAACCAGGTGGAATATTTTGTTTCCTAAATGTTAATGACAGTAGAATTGGAGCATTTGACCAACCCAGTTTGACTCTCAAAAAGCAGAGACTTATGATAGAGTCAAATTTCTAGCACAGAATTATTTTAAGTGTTTTAAACTTGAGTTTTAATAATACGCATGTGTCCCCCGACTAATGTTTCAGCAATAGAGAGGGAAAATGAAATCTGTGTTGCACTATTTCACTGGACAGTTGAAGGTTAAAGGCAGATGACTACCTGAATCCACAGTGAACATCCATCTCTCCAAACTGGGACAGTATTCATGTGTGAAAACAGAAATTATTAATTTGGCCTTTCTGAAAAACATTTTTAGAAAGATAATAAATATATTTAGGCTTAAGTACAATATTTAGGCAAACTTTCTTCTGTTATCTAAGGTGTACATTCAACAAATTCAGGAAGTTAGCCACAAGAAAACAGTCTCACATCTCCAAGAAGAAAACAAATATTAGTAGTGTCTAAGTTATAGCCTGTCTTACTATTTTTCTAATTGGGCTAGAGAAATCAAATGTGGGCCCGCATTCTTTAGTAATATGAAGACTAACAAATGCATTTTAATGAATTATGTTCCCTTCATGTGAGCTACTAAAAAATGAAGCAAACCAGGTATCTGATTGATTCTTTTTTTCATCACTGTAGGCCATTATGTATGTCTTGTTTGGGAGTAGGGAAGAGGCTTTTGTTCCCTTTGGACATAATACAGTCAGTGCACTATAAATTATGTACGTTCAAACTTCATTGTTTAAAATTTTATCTTTAGCTGTACTGTAAATAGGGTACTACACTGTAGCCTCCATGTATGTTTATTACTTTTCTGTAATATTTAAGAGTTGCTTAAAAGTATACAAAATGTACAGTTACTAAAACAGATAATTCTTTCTCTCACACTTTGAAGGAAAGGGCTTCAGTTTCTACATGGCTAGAACCACAATAAGCAATGTATCTGTAATTTGTAACATAAATATTACAATGTTAGCAACAATCTTGCAGCCTTGTTCTTTTTTTTTTTTTTTTTTGAACCAAGGATTGAACTCAGGCCCTTGCACTTACCAGGAAGCACTTATTCCATTGAGCCATTTCCCCAGCCACAGCAGCCTTGTTTTTCAAAGTCTTCTTTACTTTGATAAGTTCCACATATTGCACTAAGTTTTAGGCATTTTCATTATATGAAATCTACTATGTGTCAGATGATTTAATCTATTTAAGTGTCGAACTCCTAGCAGACCTCTTGTACATTTTACAGTAATTCACATTTAGTAGTGAAAACAGTTCACCAATGTTTAGTTTTATATTGAAGTGCTTAGGTTGGAATAAAGTGGTAAAATAAAACAAAAAAAGCAGAATTTGTCATAAATGAATCTTGAAAAAAATCCAAATGTCTATTAACTGAGGAACGGATAAAGAAAAAGATGCAGTATTTTTAAATCATAGAATATTACTCATCTATCAAGAAAGATAAACTCAAGGCTTTTATAGGTAGATGGATACAACTAGAGACCATACTCTAAGTGAAATAAATCAGACATTCATGCATAAACATCATATGTCTCCCTAGTGTAAGAATCTGAACTAGTAAATGATCCAAAAGTTACAATACATACTGTGAAAATGAGAGTATTAAAAGGGAAGGAACAATAGGGATGAAGTAAAGAAGAAAAGCAAGAAAGAAGGAAGATAGATGGATGGATGGATAGACAGATAGATAGATAGATAGATAGATAGATAGATAGATAGATACATACATACATACATACGTACATACATACATACATACATACATACATACATACACAGGATAGCTTGGATAAATGTTCTAATGATTTTCACGGGTCTAGTGTAAGGAATAGTTAATGTTTTTTATTCCTTCTTAATTTTTTGACCAATTTTGCTGCTTATTTGGTAATCTAAATGATTAATTTGAAGACAACAATATCCAACACAAAAATTGTTGAATTTATATAATTTTGTTTAGTGAAGTTGTGTATCGTTTCCAAAGTTTTAATTTTTTTTATTCTCTTTAAACATAAAAAAGCAAATCAAAAAATGGAAGTATAAATTTCTCTAAGGAAAACAAATAATCATTAGATCTTAGAAAGAAGTCAGTCATTACTGTCAAAATTAAAGTGTTTCAAGTATTGTATCATGATAGGAACAAAACAGTCTAAAATCATGTTGATCACCTACTTTTGTAATAAGAACCAATGAGAACACTTAGTTAATGTACTTGAAACTGAAAATTATTTGTATTATTGATTTTTTATGTTGAGATGGAAAGACAAACTTAGGACTCATTAACAGTAGCAACGCACTTGAACATGGCAGAGAAATAGTTTGAAAAAATGAACTTTATTTGGAAGGGAATATAATTATTTTTAATGTTACTTTAAGATAATCATGTGATTCTGTTATATGAACATTAGAATCATAAATTAAAATACTTCAATATGAGCAATAACAAAGGCATTCTACTCCAGTGTGATAGTGGTAAAGGGTTGGACAGATCCAATCATACATGGATATTGTTAAAGGGAACATTTCCTGAGGCTCAGCTTCTTTCTCGGCCTGTGTCCCTCTCATGGCATACAATATCCAGTGGCACCCAGTTGGCAGTGGGCTCCTTCCTCTGTGCATCTTTAGAGAATATGTATCTTATTTGTATTACTTTTAATTCCTTGGATTTAGGTTACCTCAAAAGAGTTTGGCTGGAGCAAAGTGTTCAAGGTCAGGCCAATTCTAGTGAGCAGAGCAGGAGCAGTCACTCTGGTCAGTCGCTGGGCATCATGTGCCCTGGGGAGGACTGTGAGTCCTCTGGGTATTGACCACTATAGCTGGTAAGAAGTTCTCATAAATTATGTTGTTTGAATTTTATATATTCTATATTAAGAAATATTTTAGGGTATGTCAAGATGGCTCAGTGGACTAAACACCTCCTTAGGCAAACACAGGGACCTGAGTTCAATCTCCTGCATCACATGGTGCACTGGCCACTGAGACTGGGCATGGTGGCACGTGTCTGTAATCCCACTGCTGGGGAGGCTGAGACAGAAGGATCACTATGAGTCTAAGCTGTGGAGTAAAACCCTTTGCCAAATACATAAAAACAGAAAGAATAAATATTTTTACATCTCTTGGATGTATCAAGTTGGAGGAAATGTGTTGAAGCCATCCTACTTATTATTACTTTCTACTTGTATTTGATTTTTTTCAAAAAAATGTTGTCTTTAGTAATTTCAGCTAACAGTAATGAAATGCAAAAATATTCTTTATGTATTATTTATTCCTATGAAAAACAGGCATATTTTTATTAATAAGATTAGTAAATAGTATTTTTATTAACAATAATATAAATGAAATACTGACCTACAGATGTTATTTGTATTTTGCTGATTAGCCAATTATTGTCCCTTTTCTCTTTCTGGAGGCAATCTCAAACCCCTAAGTAGTAGACTTGTGTCTTGAATCTGTTTCATACAGGGAAGCTTATCCATCTTTATTTGTCTTTCAAGGCCCTGGCATTTGAAATGTGCTGGCTATTTATTTTCTAGATTGTCCCTCAGTTTGAGTTTGTCTGATGTTTTTACTCCTGGTTAAGCTCAGCTTGTACATATTTTATGAGAATATTATGAAACTTTGACATTCTTAGGCCAACTTTTAAGCAGAAAGCATAAAATATTGACATTTCACCAAAGACATTAATTTAGATAATTAAAGACATCTTAACTTTTTCGTCAATAAGTTTTTGTAAATGATATTTAATGAAAATATAAATGCTCATTTTCTCACCATATTTTTGGCCCACTACTTTTAGCATTTATGGCCATTCAAACCTTTAATAAATTTGCTCATGATGCTGGCAAATTATGGTTTTTTATTTTCAC
Organism: Octodon degus; assembly: GCF_000260255.1. Lineage (NCBI taxonomy): Eukaryota > Metazoa > Chordata > Mammalia > Rodentia > Octodontidae > Octodon > Octodon degus. The sequence goes on from NW_004524721.1 coordinate 1,368,400, forward strand.
TATTCTTTCTCTGTTTATGAGTTGGAACTATATCAAAAGAAAATGTTTTGCATTTTTTCCACGCATTTTTTACTTCATTATTTTTATAAGTAGAAACCCATGGAGGTTTATTATGTTATATAGATTAAAATTCATTGCAACCATTAATTTTTTTCATACTCAAGTCTTCTCACATTTCCACTTTCCTATTTTTATGATGTATATTTTATATACTCTTCAGAACTAGCTCTTATGCTTTTTCCATTTTTAGTAATTATAATGACAGCAAAATTCTTATAACAATGAAATAAATGTATGTATATATTATATATTTAATCTAGCAAAAATCAATGTTTCATACATACAAACAGATTTTCAAAATGTCTTAAAATTATAGTAAATTATAGAAAAGTACAGTGTCTTTATCTCAATGAGTCTTGGCTCACTAATAGTGCTTTCTTCATAACCACAAAGTTATATTTTCAAGATAAATGGGTATGGTAGCATCATAATACTGCATGTAAAATGAATACATTCAGGTTATCCTTATTCAGAGACTGGGTGTGCTGGTGTTTGCCTGTAATCCCAGCACTTGGGAGGCTGGAAACAGGAGAATCGCTACATATCTGATCTGTGTAGTGAGAACCTATAGACCCTGTATTAAATGCATTTAAAAAAGAATGAAACTACCAGGTGCACCTTATTCAGAATTACAAAACTGGAAATATTTTTTTAAAATCCCTAATTTCACACATATACCCAAGCTTTCAAATGAATTTTAATATTTATCAAGAAAATAAAAAAATCCTCATTGTTCTTTGAAGCTAAAAGATTTAAACACTGTTGTCTAGCAATAATTTATGACCCTTAATTTGTTTAAATTTTATTTGCTTGTGAGTACCGACGTTTTTTGATGTTCTGTGTTGAAACAATCTTCCCCCCAGTTGTTACATCCCTCTGCTTAATTAATGGGAGGATTGACACACAGCCACACTTGTGTTTAATCTAAGACCACCTTATGTTTGGCTTGTGCAATCACTGTTAGCACATGGACAGTTCATGGTGGTGATGAGAGGGAACCTGGGAATGGTATAGTTTGAGATTTATAAAGTAAACTCAGCTAATGCTAGTAGTGACTAATCAACATCTAATGCTCCATTTCAAATATTAATTAATTCTTTTTTCCCCTTCATATTAGTTTAGTGCTAGTCCAAGTCATCAGAGGAGAGATTTGCAGCTTGAAGCAAGAACACTCATGCATTTCCAGAGACTGTTATTGATGGTAGTAAATGCAGTGATTTCAGACAACCAAATTTAGAGAAGAAAAATGAGTTTTGGAGAAAATTCTTTTGCCTTTGGCAAGTGTGATATTTTAGGTTCTCAATAAGTCCTTTTGAACCTAATAGAAATAGTTTTTTCACATCTGTTTTGATAATCAGATATTCTGGTAATCCAGTACTAAGACCCTTATATTTCAATATTCATATTAATACCCAATTTAAAGTACAAAAGAAAATAAATAGAAGCAATTAGCTCAAAAAATCTAATCATAATAGATTTTGATTGGTCTTCAATGTGAATACCAACACTGTATATTTATTGAATTATATTCATATAGGGCTAAAATATTCTATTAATATTTGAATGAATTTCTGCTTTGTTTGCTTGTTTGGTTGGTTGGATGGTTGTTGTTTTCTTTTTTTTTTTTTTTAAGACAGGGTCTCAATACGTAGTTCAAGCTGTCCTTGAACTTATAATGAACTCCAACCAAACCTCCTTCAACTCAAGTCCGTCCTTCTGGCTCAGCCTTTCAAGTGCTGGAATTGCAGGCATGCACAATTCCTGGCTTGAATCTTCATATAGAAAGAATATTATATATATATATATATATATATATATATATATATATATATATATCTGGTACTCTTCTCTTGTTTCTGGGACAATTACCAGACACTCAAATTAGGGAAGGAAAGATTTATTTAGTTCACAGTTACTGGAGGTTGCAGTCCATACTTGACTGGCTCCAAGACAGAGTGACATAGGGCAGAAAGCATCTATTCATGGTGACAGCAAAGAGCAAGAGAACAAGGGAGGAGTGGCAGCAACAGTGGCTATGGAGTACAAGTCTGCCTCCCCTAGGTTGTATTCAGGCTATCTGTCCCAGGCTGGGTGTAGAACTCACACCTATAACCCCAGTGGATCATGAGTTAATCACAAACTCTAGAAGTCCACTATGAGTGTATGTGGCCTTGGGGGGCACAACTAGACACAAACTATAACAGCTTACTTTGTTTTGAGGTTTAATGATTTAAAAGGCTATATGTAATTCATTTGAAGGAATCTTCAACATGGGGATGGCATAGTGCTGAATTAAGCAGACAGGATACTATTTAGCTTTGATGGTATTATAGTTACATGAACTTAAAAATGTGTCCTTTGTCTGTATTTTTCTACACAGAAAATATGAAAGGAATATTTTACTCATTTTCTCCCAATTAAGTTATGAAAGAGTAAGATAAACTATATATTAAAAGGGAAAAATCTAAAAGTGATAAATCTGTTCCAATTGCCTGTTTGCATCTTTCTAACCTCTATGAACCTTTAACCAAATCCATGTTTAACTCCAGGGTTAGAGTAAGAGAAGAAGGGGTAGATGAAAGATTGTTTCCATCAAAAATTGTGGCTTTCTGCAATACCGTGGGTGAGAAACAGGACAGATGCGCCTCAAACACTAGCTCTGTAGGGCACACAGCTTCCCTTTTCTTTTGTGTTTTCTATAACAATTCAGAATTTTAGGAGTGTGTTCAATTTGTGAGACACCATCATGTGCTATGAGAGGATCACTTGCTTTATTCTTTTTCAAGATCAAGTATAGACCCAGGAGCTTACAGTTCTGTTGTTTTCATGAAGAGTGGATCAAAGACACCCTGCCATCAACCCACGACTTTGGATCTTGGTCTCTTGACATTAGATAAGCAATATGACTTAGGCTATTTCAGTGAACAGCTTAGCTCAAGAATTGTGGGCCTCACAAAGAGTGCTAAAACTGAGTGGGAAAGAGGACTTGGAACAATGTTACATAAACTAGGTGTTGGAAAGCATATAGATAGCTGTTTGGGGAAAACATATTATTCAACATCACCAAGGTAGCACTTAGTATACTTTAAAAAGGAAAACAGTTTCTAAGTCTCTTAAAATTATAAACAGGGGAAACATACCTATCCAGAAAATTGGGGCTCAGTGTGTATAGGGTTCAATAATTGCAAACAGTTCTAGAAGCTGTTGGTCAAGGGCACCATGTCTCTTAAAAGACAAGCCACCAAATGTTACTATAGACATTCACTTTTAAAGACCGAATGCACAAATAAATCGATTCTGTGAGAAACCTCAACAAAGGCAGGGAAAAGATCTATCTTTCCTTTTGGATTTTTTTTTTCATTGCTAAAGTGAAAATCTCTCCCCTTTTAGTTACATTTTATCACTGAAGCAAAATTTAAAAGTTGCCTAGAGATTATGTACAAAATTATACACATTGGGTACATGTGTTTTTACCTCCAAGTGCCCTTAGAGATTTGTGCTTAGCAACATTTTTAAGTTACTCTTCATTTTTTATAATTATTCATATCAAAACACTTCTGTTTGTGTCTTAAGAGAGTTCTCTCAAAAACTAAATTTATTATGAAAGTATTAATAATTCTAGAATCTATAATTTGTGGTAATAACAGAGGCTCATGGGGGAATTATTTAGCTGAAAAGATCATCATATGGTTGTAAACTTCATTTAAGAAGTGACATGTAAGATACATTATAAAAATTTCTAACACACTTAAAATAATATTTTCATAAGACTTAGCTTTGAGGTAGAGATGTTTATATTCTCATCATTCCTTTTGCAAGGATGCAGGGGTTTATGGTTAGAATCTTTGTTTCATTGTTTTCTTATGTCATTACCCTGGGATTTTAGAAAGTGTGTTTATGATGTTAACAACTTTTAAGAAAAATAGGGTCTTTCCTCTTATAAGTACACAAAATAGGCTAAGTAAACCAATTTTTAGAATTAATATTCTATGATTGAATATTGAAAAGCTGTGATGCAAACCCTAATTTTATTTGTTAACTTATTGAATTGTTTTGTCACAACCACGATGAAGGTATATACTACTTTCTTTATGCTGCAAACATCCTGCCCCTTGTACCTTGCTTTCAATTATCTATTTTAAACCTGAAAGCTTTTTTAACTTATAAATATACAATGTTCTTCTCAGTTTTAGATAAAGGTTCAACACAGAGCCTACATTACCAATCTTGTTTTAGATTTTCTAAGAATGGAGTTAGAATACTTCCTTTTTAAATCATCTCTTGTTAAGGCAAAGTTTTGTTTTCATTAAAATAGAGTATACAATAAAAAATGGTTTTCATGAAGAAAAAGATTTTGAGTACTGTGTTTCTAGTAAAAATATGATATTGACTTTTCTTTCTGAGTGTCTTGTGTTCAAATAATAAGCCCTTAACTTATCAATACATTCTTCTTTAGTAGATATCTAGGTTGATTTTATTTTATTTAATTTTTTCATGTATTTAGTACAGGACTTAAAGGGTGTCACTACATAGATAAGACTCATAATAATTCTCCTGTTTATAGCCTCCTAAGGGCTGGATTACAGGCATGTGCCACCACGCCCAGTCTCAATTGCCATCTAAGTGCTCCCGAAGGGCGGTACTGGCACAGGAGGCCAGGGATCGGACCTGGGTAGCTACGCTGTGCCTAAGCAGGTGCTTTAGTCTGCTGAGCTATCTGGCTAGTCCTTAGGTTGATTTTAATTTTGTTTAAAATCTATTCAATATTAGTCATCTATTAATCATAATGCTAGTGAATATAAAGTTTCTTCTATGTTTTAGTTTTTATTGACCTTTTTATTTTTCTTTGGGAAATACAAATACTAAACTTGTTATGTCACATAATAAATGCATATCTAACTTTACAAAAAACTTTCAAAAATTTTAATGTATTCTCTCTCTGTGTCCGTCTGTC